>NC_142470.1:66555164-66715164 GCF_049115385.1 Moschus berezovskii | reverse complement strand
GAGAAGACTCTTGAGAGTCCCTTGTACCACAAGGAGATCCAACCAGTCCATTCTAAGGGAGATCGATCCTGGGTGTTCATTGGAAGGACTTATGCTAAAGCTGAAACTCCAAGACTTTGGCCACCTCATGCGATGAGTTGACTCACTGGAAAAGACTCATGCTAGGAGGGATTGGGGGCAGGAGGAGAAGGGGACGACAGAGAATGAGATGGCTGGATGGCATCACCAACTCGATGGACGTAAGTTTGAGTGAACTCCGGGAGTTGGTGATAGACAGGGAGGCCTGGAGTGCTGTGATCCATGGGGTCGCAAAGAGTCGGACATGACTGAGCAACTGAACTGAACTGAACTGAAAGCTCACTATCATACTCAAGCCATTCAATGACACCACCATGGGATGCAGGCTTGGTGGGACGATTTTAGAGGTAACGGGATCTTCGAATTCACTAGGTACTTAGCAGATGTTAGTTCTCTTCACTGTAACTCTTCTGCGAGTTCTGATTTTATTTGGGTAGACATTAGAGTGAAAAATTCTGATAACTGGAGGGAAAAAATCAGATTAGGTGAGCTACACTTCTGACAGGCTAGCACTTGGAGAAGACCTGACTTATTTCTATTTTGATTGGCTGTATATATACACCAATTGCTAGGGGTATGTGGAATTACAGATGAGAACAAAGAGGTTTCTAACATCAAAATATCTTTTGTTCCTCTCTTTCTCTGTATTAACTGTGAATTTATGAAAATAAAACCACAAGCTTAAGTTTAGAAAATTTAGAAAAGACTAAAGAATGAAAAGGAAGAATAGCACTCGTAGATGATCCCACTGTATAAATATAACCACCATCATTTCATTCACTCAGCAATTCCTAGGAATGTCTTCTGTGTGTCATCTACTCTTCTGGCAGTGTGGTTCAGTTCTTTTCAGTTCAGTTCAGTCGCTCAGTCGTGTCCGACTCTCCGCGACCCCATGAATCACAGCACGCCAGGCCTCCCTATCCATCACCAACTCCCGGAGTTCACTCAAACTCATGTCCACAGAGTCAGTGATGCCATCCAGCCATTTCATTCTCGGTCGTCCCCTTCTCCTCCCGCCCCCAACCTTTCCCAGCATCAGAGTCTTTTCCAGTGAGTCAACTCGTCTCATGAGATGGCCAAAGTATTGCAGTTTCAGCTTTAGCACCAGTCCTTCCAATGAACACCCAGGATCGATCTCCGATGCCTAATAGTCTGTCTTCAAAAACGGGATTTTTTCTCCCCAGCTCTGTGCCTTTAATATGTAGTGTGCAGGTTGAGAATTTATTTTGTATTCTCTCTACTGTTCTAAGTCTTTTTATAAAACACAGTATTTACATTGTAAAATAGGGAAGTGAGGTCTAGTTTCTCTGTTATTCCTATAAGCAGCAATTAGGAAATAAAAGCACACTGTCAAACCAGGGTCCTCAGGAAGAGTGGGTCTGAGGTGAAGTTTCTTACAGAGGCCTTTCCTTGCCCTGCAAATCTGGCATTTCTCATCTGAGTTCATCTTTAAAGATGTCAGAGAGCTTTTGCAATGTTTTACAGTATTTTCCATTAAAAGTGTGTCATGTAAATCAATCATGGCTTCAGTTTTTCTGTCAGACTCCTATAACTTTAAACCAAAGCTTTCAAAATTAATCAAAAGAGTAAGTCAATTTAATTTTTCATGAGAGAATAACAGTATGGGGTTTGTCTTCAGCTCTCTCAATTATAAATATTTATTAATACATTTGGCTTAATAAATGCTTACAAACAGGGTTTAAACGATGAATAATTTTTAAAAGTAAAGATTTAATTTCTGCAAAAAAGCCAAGTGCTTTTTAAACACAATTTCCCTGTTTGTGTACTTTATGCAGAAAACTGTTACAAATATTAGAGGCTAACTGTTTTACTTTCTTGATATATCCTTGGTTAAGATTCATTCATTTGTTCATCTAACCATCCAACCACATAGCCTATGATTATTTATAGGGTATCTATAGAATTCTAGGCCTTTGGTCGAATGTGAGGGATATACACTTAAATAAGAGCCAGTTAGTATCTGATGGTCAAGATAGACACATAGTGAGAGGTTAAAACATCACCGGAGAAGTGATAACCACAGATATGAGTGAGTAAAGGAGGGGCTGGCACCATCCTGAGGAGCAAGGAAAGAAGGGTTATGGGAAGATTTTCTGGATGAGATGCTCCTGGGCTGAATTTCAAAGAAGTAGAATGAAAAGCTGAAAGATTTTGGAGGCATTCTATTTGAAGAAAATCATGTGAGCCAAGCAAATAGAAGAGACAGTGGAATGTGGACAGAGAGTACTTGAGTGTTAACCAAGGCCAAAGAGATGACTACGAGCTGGACTATCAATTAAAAACTATTTGATAACATCAATTTGAATAGTCACATGATGTGCTATCTTAGCAGTGAGTCATAATCTATGTACATTTCCCTGATAATCAGTGTCTTGATCACGTTTATTTTTTCACTGTTATAAAGCAGTTCTGATGACAATTACTGTGCATAAGTCTTTGTCTACTTTCCTGATTATTTACTTGAGAAAAATATCTTAACAGCACACATTCAATTACAGCTAACAACAGCAACAATGAAAAACACAACTCAAGATGGCTTAAATAATATAGAGAATTTTTCCATCCTATAACTGGAAATACAGATTAGGGAAGGTTTCAGGATTGGTCAGTCCATCAGCTAAATGATGTCACCAAAAGCCCAGTTTCTCTCCGTCTCTCCAACCTGCATTGTCAGAGTCAGCGTCATCTGAAGGCTAGTGCCCCTGGGATTGTAGAATGATTACCAGCAATAAACAAAGCTGTGTGATTTCTTGATTCTGTCCAACAAAAGAGTAAAGCAACTGTCAAACAAGAGGCTAAGACTCCTTAGCTATCCTGAGCCAGTTGAGTCCACACACAACGCCATACACGGATCATTAGCTCAGGTTGGAATATGTGAAGAAGTATTGCTTTCTGTCTCATCAATTGTTAATGTTCCAATAAATGACCAAAGAACATAAACAAATAATTTCAAAATGAGGACATGAAATGAAATAGCAAATGTAGATAGGAAAAAATACCTCATACAAACTGAAGATTTTCCTATTAATTTTTGTTTGCAAATAAGACAATAGTAAAGGAATTACATTTTTCTTAAAGGTTTTAGAAATTTTCTGGGCCCTCTTGTATCATAAAAATAGTTTAAAAATGCTTATTGTTGTAGTTAGAATAATACAAATAAATAGTGAATGTTTCCTTCTTTGATAGTTGCAATCCCTATCAAAATTTCAACTGCATTTTTCACAGAAATGGAAAAAAATTATTCTAAAATTTCTGTAGAACCACAAAGACCCTAAATTGCTAAAGCCATCGTGAACAGGAAGAATATAGCTGGAGGCATCATATTTCCTAATCTCAACATATATTATGTAGCTATAGTAATCAAAACCATGTGGAACTAGCATAAAAATAGATACCTAGATCAATAGAACAGAATAGAGAGCCCAGAAATAAATTCACACATATACAGTTAACTTGTTTTCTATAAAAGCTCTAAGAATGGAAAATGGAAAAGGATTGTCTTTTCAACAAATGGTGGTAGGAAAACTGGATATCCACATGTGAAAGAATGAAATTGGACCCTTATGTCATAAACAAATGTCAACTCAGAATGGATTAAAGATTTAAACTTAAGACCTGAAACTGTAAAAACAGAAATAAAACAGGGGAAAACCCCTTTATCTTGTTCTTGGCAACTGATTTTTGGAATTGACACCAAAGCATAGGCAACAGGAGCAAAAATAAGCAAGTAGCACTATACCAAACTGAAAGGTTTCTGCACGGCAAAGGAGACAATCAACAGAAAGAAAAAGCCTACAAAATGGAGAAAATATTTGCAAACCACATATCTGATAAGCAGTTAATATCCACAATATATAAGGAGCTCATACAACCCAATAGCAAACTAAATACACTTGATTAAAAAATTGGCTAAGGACCCAAATAGATGTTTTTCCAAAGAAGACAAACAAATGGCCAACATGAATATGTCAGTATGCTCAAAACATCACTAATTGTCAGGGAAATGCAAAAAAAAAAAAAGATACTAGCTATACAAACATGTCACGACTATTAGTATGGCTATTATGAAAAAGGCAAAAGATAGCAAATGTTAGCAAGGTTATAGAGCAAAGGGAACACTTGGGCACTGCGGATGGGAGTAAAAATGGTACAGCCCTATGGAAAACAATATGGAGGTTGCTCAAAAAATAAAAAATGCAACCATCAATTGATCCAGCAATCCCAGTTCTGGGTGTATATCTAAAAGAAATTAAATCACTGTTTCAAAGAGGTATCTGCACTTTCATGTTCATTGCAGCGTTATTCACAGTAGCTAAGGAATAGAAAAAGCCTAAGTGTCCATCAACAGATGGATAAGAAATGGATAAGAAAATCTGGTATATATAAACAATGGATAATTTAGCCTAAAAAGAAGAAAATCCTGCTATTTGAATGTGGATAAAACTAGAAGTCATTATGCTAAATGAAATGTCGAACATAGATAAACATCACGTGATTTCATTTACATGTGAAATCTAAAAAAATGTTGAACTCATAGTAACAGAGAGTAGAATTGTGGTTGCCAGAGGCTGAGGGGTAAGAGAAAAGTGAAAATACTGATCAATGGCACCAACTTTCAGTTATAAGATAAATTCTGGAGACCTAAAGTATACCATATGACTATAGTTACTAATGATGTATTACATGCTTGACATTTGCTAATAGAGTAGATTTCAAATGCTCTTACCACACACACACACACAGACACACACATACACAAAAGATAATTCTGGGAGGTGATGGACATATTAATTTGCTTGATTGTGGTAATCATTTTACAATGTATACATATATCAAAATGTCATATTGCACATCTTATATATATATCTTCTGTCAAGACAAACATAATTGTGTCCAACATAAAAATCCTCAATTTTTCCACCTCTACCACACCAATACTTTTTAGAACAATTTTTTAAAATTTTTATTGAAGTATACTTGATTTATAGTATTGTGCTAATTTCTAATGTACAACAAAGTGATTGAGTTACATGTGTGTGTGAGTGTATATATATATACATATACAAGTTATATGTGTGTGCATGTATAAATATATATATATATGCAAGCCACTCTATATTCTTGCCTGGAGTATCTCGTGGACAGAGGAGCCTGGTGGACTAGAGTCCATAGGGTCACAAAGAGTCGGACACAGCTGAAGTGGCTTTGCAAGTATGCATGCACACACACATACACACACATTCTGTTTTATATTCTTTGTCATTATGGTTTATCACAGGACATGGAATATAGTCCCCTGTGCTATACAGTGGGATGTTGTTTATTTATTCTCTGTACAATATTTTGCATCTGCTAATCTCAAATTCCCAATCCATTCCTCCCTCACCTTTCCTTTCCCTTGGCAACCACAGATCTGTTCTCTATCTCTATGAGTCTGTTTCTATTTTGTAGATAAGTTCATTTCCCATACCTCTTTAAGTAAAGGTGCCAAATCTATATGCTATATTGTCCAAAGATGATATCCCTGAATTAGCCAGTCATTGTTTTGTTTATATGTTTGTTTTAAAATTAATGGGTTTGCTGATCTTTTAATCTAATAACTACTGAATTAACAGTTTCTAATTTTACTTTAAAGCAATGTTTATTTAGCCTGATAAACTGATGGTAAAATCATGTATTGTTATTTTGTTTTCCCTTGCTAGAAGTCACTTGTTTAGTTTATACTTACAATATTGCCCTTGGAATGGTTGGAAATCAAAAAACATCTTAAAGGATGGATTCTCTTTGCATTGTTGTTGTGGTTGCAGATAAGAGCTGTCATAGTTGGCTCTTATCTTTTTTTGCTTATACAAGTGAAGATTATTTTTAAGTATTTCAGCTGACATTCTGATATCTCAGTGGTTAGGCCTTTTTGATTTTTGTTTTTTTAATTTTGTTCTACTTTCAACTTAGGTATACCCTGCAGAGAGTACAGGAAAGAGAGGAAGAACATTTTTTGAATTCGAAAGGAAAATGGAAAAGCCAGAGCTGTGAGAAATTCTTTCCATGATTACAGACTAAGGACATAGATCATTGCTTCATCATTTGGATAACTCTGTGTTATAACCAGAATATCTTACGAATATTTAAAAATTCCCCCTAAATATTTCTCAGGATATATTATGTGAAAGTTAAGTGAGTGTGTGCTCAGTCATGTCCAACTCTTTGTGACCCCATGGACGGTAGCCTTCTAGGCTCCTCTGTCCGTGGAATTTTCCAGGCATGAATACATGGGTTTCTATTTCCTCCTGCAGGGTGTCTTCCTGACCCAAGGATCAAATCCTCATCTCCGCATCGGCAGGTGGATTCTTTTCCACTGAACCACCTGGGAAGCTCAAGAAAGGCAAGTAGCTAGCCAGAAATCTAAAATAGCTTGGGGTAAGTGCCAAAGGGATGGTACAAACAATAGGAGAAGATTCGACGAAAAGACAGAACTTTGGAGAGGTCGACTACAGAAGAGGAATGGAGGAATTGAATAATTTCCTAAGAAAGATGTTGTTTAGATATGTGAAGAGTTGGGTGGTGGACATTGCATGTGTCTGTGTGTGTGCGTGCACGCATGTGTGTGTGTTTGGAATTTCATGGAGACACAAACTTGGAACAATTTTTCTAGGAGTTTGTAGATGGGCTAGAGCTTCACATACAGAACTGGGGAGACAGGAGTTTGTTCAAGGATGTCAAGGTCAGATTGTGGAAAGCCTTCAATGAAGGTCTAAGAAGCCTCAACTTTGTTCATTTGGCAAATTGAAATACTCTGGCAGGTTTCAGAAAACAATTTTTTTATTTACAAAAAATAATTAATTAGTCAAGAGATCACACATCTTGAGTTAACATTTTAGTGTTACTGGCATACATACAATGTATTCAGGTAAATTTGGGAGGAACCTGGTGGGCTATAGTCCATGGGGTCACAATGAGTCTGACACAACCGAGTGACCGACACTTTTTATTTATTTGTACAGTTTCCCAATTACTCTCTATATGAAGAGTCATGTCAAAATTGTTTATTTTCCTTTTTCTATAAAGGAGCTAACATAGTCATCAAACTCAGCTGCTTGCGTGTTAGACTTCTCAGTTTTATTCGCTTTTATCATTATGAAGACAATCACCTTCCTAACACTGCTGAAACCAGCCCTTTTTAATCCCCCAAAGAAAGAGCCTGCCACTTTTACTTCCTTCAAATCTTCAGAAGTTCAAACCAGTAGCAATATTGACAGACTAGAAATTCATCAAATTTCTCTTACCTAGTTAGTTAGTTAGTTAGTTAGTTCAGTCGCTCAGTCGTGTCCGACTCTCCGCGACCCCATGAATCACGCCACCCCTCTAATAGTGGTAACAATGAGTATATATAAGAATCAGAAGTCCATCTTCAGAAAAAAGAAAGGAACAGAAACCTGAAAATCAGCGCCTGGATCAAGGAAATTTTATTGCATTTGGAGAGGTGTTAATATAAGGTGTAAAGATTTATAGAGCTATTTTATATATCCTAGTTGTTATGTTTTCCAATAGACTGGTAATATAATTGAATAAAACCCCTATAAATATGAATATGCTAATTTTTGCAGAATACCTTATCAAACAAAGTATTAAGAGCCAAGTTTTATTGATACATTCAGCATGTTGTTCTAATTTTAAAATTTGCTTGTTTCTTGCAGAAATAAAGCTTGATGAAAGGTACTATATAAATACAATGTTAAAAACCTCAAAGTTTCCTTGAAAGAACTCAGGTATGTTAAATAATTTGCTTTCCCCAACCTTGTGGCACCCAGCCCCCACCCCCAATTATATTCCTTTTTGTGCTTCAAAGACTTGTTTAGGTCATTCTTGAGATTATGTTTATATTGTAGATTTGCTTATTCAACGACAGCATTATGAGTAGTTATCACATTCTAAAATGCCAGATACTGTTTAATCGTAATGGTGCCTACTTTTTTATCGAAACTATTCATATTTTATTACTGTAAACAACTTTGATCATAATGATGCCATTCAAAAGAGCTGATCAAGCTGAGAAAAATGACACCACAGTCGTAAAGTCACTCTATGTGTAGCTATTAACATTTTATAGTGCATCTAAGGAAAAGTGTTTTTTAAGTTGCAACCACAGACAAATAAGAAAATTAATTTTAAACACAAAACTATCTCTTTGAAGATTAGAAATACACTACTTAAATAATTATTGCCAACAGATACTTTTAGATTCTAGCAGATGACCTTCAACACAAAGAACAGCATATGCTGGGTTTTGCATTAGAGAGAATCAAATCATCTCACTTTGCCTGGGTGGAAAACAAGAGCCTTCATTCTGAGGAACACAGAAGAAAGAAACAGACTGTCACCTCACTTCAAAGCTCTTGTCTGGTTACAAATCAGAAGGGACAAGGTTACTGATGAGGAGTTTTAAGAGACACATTCCTGTGGCACTTCTAGGATCTAACACTCTCTTCAAATAAAATTAAAGACACTTACTAGGCGCCTAGTGTGTGTGTGGCGTGTTGCAAAGTGGGACACAGAATGTGGCCTCTGACATAAAGAAGCCTATTATCCCGTCAAGGAGAGATGAGATAAACACATAAACAATTAAAGACTAGAATCTCTATTCCACAAATATTTAAATAACAGTGTCACAACAATAGAAGCAATACAAGGCCATGTGTACACATTATGCCCAAGAAAACTAGAGAGAAATAACCACTACTGAAATTCAGAGGAGTTCATTCAGTTGGGTGGTCAGAGAAGGTTTTATGAAAGAGCTGCTTAGCTGGGTCTTGAAAGACTAGTAATCATAACAACTCACCATTTGTTTAATGGTGTCAGGAAGTATCTGAAGCTATAGGACAAATATGACTCTTCCTCTAGTAAAAATTTTGACTTAATAGAAAGCAATAAAATATTTTTATTTTAAAATAAACAGGAATTTATTGTTACTATTAATTAAAGCATCAGTAATGATACTAAAATTGTGAACTACTTTTGTTTTGGGAATGTCTTCACATGTGTTATGGTTTATAGTGGAATTTATCACTTAACCGAATTCAAACTTCGCTTGATTTTCATAGATAGATCATGGGCGTGGAAGAGGTTTTGCTCTTTGGTGGGCTTCTTTGAGATATATGCTCCCTTGCTTGGCGCACCTCCTGCTCAGGAAATAATGGCTTTCCAGGTAGTTTCACTGATGTTATTTGCTTTAATTCTCAGAGCAATCTTGTCAAGTAGGGAACATGGGTCCCAGAAATAAGATTTGTTCAGATAAGAGTGTTCTTAGGACTTCAAGCCCAGTGCTTTTCCTCTCATATAGCAAGGGACCTCAGGGCCAGCTGGGTGGCATATAGACTGCAGTGGGACTGGGGGGAAGCAATTGTTGGAGCCTATGGTAAGCGGTGTCCCCCCAAAGACATTCAAAGTCAACTAAACAGACAAAAAAAATATGGTGTCAAAAATAATGTGTCAACTTTGGAAAGTGGATGGGGTGGAGGTGAAGAGAGACTCTAAGCTTCAATTGAAAGTTTTAAAAAATTCACTGATAAATAATGTGCATTAATTTTTTAAAATGTGCATTAATTGTGCATTAAATGTGCATTAATTTTTTTAAATACCACCCTTGTAGAAAAGGTAGACAAAAAGAAGCAAATGTAGAAAAATATGGGAAACCTATTGAAAATATGTCCATTTCCCCAGTACCCCTCTACTCCCCCATCCTGCAACATAGAATTAGTGCAGCTTACATTTTCATCAAAATTCTGCTGTAACTCAAAAAGCAATATGGCTTAGATAATTAAAAACAGGCAAAAACAAAGCTCATAAAAGAATCAAATAGACAAAAAAATGAAACAAAACAATCCCTGAGGTGGTAAACAAAACATTATGGCTTTTAGGCCACCAGTTGGTGATTTCTGCCACTTGCTACTTGTCTGTGTTGGGAATGAAACCTAAGGAACAGAGTAGAACCTGTAGGTGGAATCACATGAGTAAAGTGGTCTGGCATTGTCTTAGGACATGTGTTGGCCCACCTAGATTGACCCTGTTCTTTATGCGGTCTCTTGTGTACCCTTTGGCTAGACTGCTGTCTGCCTGCTTCAGAATGTCAGAGAGTAGGGACCCCAGAGAGAGCTGGAGCCTTTATAGCAGCAATGATAAATGGTGGTGGGCATAAGTTCATGGCATTTTCCTGTTCCACTGCCATGGCACACTGGATATCTCTTAGGAGTTGAAGACCTACTACACATATTTAGATGTTGAGAGTGTTATGTAAAGGGCTAAACAAATTATGAATGAATCTCAGACATCTCTACTCTCAATAAATTTATAAGACAGTTGAGAGCCACTTAATGATACAAGACAGCATATAATGAAGGCAAAATTAATAGAACAGAAAATTAAGAAGAAAGGGAGAGGACTTCCCTGGTGGTCCAGTGGTTGAGTATCCACCTGGCAATGCAGAGGCCAGGGGTTTGATTCCCTGGTCCACATGACATGGGGCAATGAGCCCTTGCACCACAACCAATGAAGCCTGCTTCCCTTGAACCTGTGCTCTGAACCAAGAGAAGCCACTGTAAAGAGAAGCATGGGCACAACTACTAGAGCGTGCCCCCCGCTCGCTGCAACTAGAGAAAGCCTGCACACAGCAGCAAAGACCCAGTGCGGCCAAATAAGCAAGAGAGGCAGAAATAAATGGAAACCATCACTGTGTAATGTACATAAGCTATTTCATTCGGTTGTTACCCAAAAAAAATCCCCCAGTAGGTGGATATTCATGTTCCTGCTTCTAGATAAGAAAATAGAGACCCAAAAGCACAAGTGATATGCAGGCAATGAGGGGCCAAAAAAAGAGTGAAAGTGAAAGTCACTCAGTCGTATCCCACTCTTTGCAATCCCATGAACTGTATAGCCCATAGAATTCTCCAAGCCAGAATACTGGAGTGGTTAGCCTTTCCCTTCTCCAGGGGATCTTCCCAACTCACGGATTGAACCCAGGTCACCTGTATTGCAGGTGGATTCTTTACCAGCTGAGCCACAAGGGAAGCCCAAGAATACTGGCATGGGTAGTCTATCCCTTGTCCAGGGGATCTTCCTGACTCAAGAATTGAACCAGGGTCTCCTGCATTGCAGACGGAGTCTTTGCCACCTGAGCTATCAGGGATGACCAGCAGAGCAGGGGCTCAATCCCAGCTCTATTAAACCCACAGCACGATGCTGTTTCCTCATTGTTCATATAAAGGCTTCTTGTCATTTTTCTTGAGCTGTTTCCCCTTCCTCAGTTATGTTATTTACCTATGTTATCGACCAATTTTCTCTGATTGTTTTTGTTTAGTAAAGAAAAATATTGGAAAACCAGTAGGTTAGCAAAATCAGAGCTAAATATATCATGGTTGCACCAACTTCAAGACTCAATTAAATAACAAAGTTTACAAATGCAGACTTGACCTAAAAGAACAAGAAGACAACTCTGATTTATCATTTAAAAATATTTTTTCAGTTAAATATGCTTATAATGATATGGTGAGTCCAAATAATTGTAGTGTGCCGTATGCTGCCATCCTGAACTATATAGATGCATTGAAACCACTGGGCGGAGCCGGCGGGGGAGAGGCAAAAATCCCTAAATAAATAGATACCACTAAATGATATGAATGCTAAGCTTCAAGCCAACCTTTTCACTCTCCTCTTTCACTTTCATCAATAGGCCTTTGAGTTCCTCTTCACTTTCTGCCATAAGGGTGGTGTCATCTGCATATATGAGGTTATTGATATTTCTCCCGGCAATCTTGATTCCAGCTTGTGCTTCTTCCAGCCCAGCATTCCTCATAATATATTCTGCATATAAGTTAAATAAGCAGGGTGACAATATACAACCTTGATGTACTCCTTTTCCTATTTGGAACCAGTCTGTGATCCATGTCCAGTTCTAACTGTTGCTTCCTGACCTGTATACAGGTTTCTCAAGAGGCAGGTCACGTGGTCTGGGATTCCCATCTCTCAGAATTTTCCACAGTTTATTGTGATCCACACAGTCAAAGGCCTTGGCATAGTCAATGAAGCAGAAATAGATGTTTTTCTGGAACTCTCTTGCTTTCTCCATAATCCAGCAGATGTTGGCAATTTGATCTCTGGTGCCTCTGCCTTTTCTAAAACCTGCTTGAACATCTGGGAGTTCACGATTCACATATTGCTGAAGCCTAGCTTGGAGAATTTTGAGCATGACTTTACTAGCGTGTGAGATGAGTGCAATTGTGCGGTAGTTTGAGCATTCTTTGGCATTGCCTTTCTTTGGGATTGGAATGAAGACTGATCTTTTCCAGTCCTGTGGCCATTGCTGAGTTTTCCAAATTTGCTGGCATATTGAGTGCAGCACTTTCACAGCATCATCTTTCAGGATTTGAAATAGCTCAACTGGAATTCCATCACCTCCACTCGCTTTGTTTGTAGTGATGCTCTCTAAGGCCCACTTGACTTCACATTCCAAGATGTCTGGTTCCAGGTGAGTGATCACGCCATCGTGATTATCTTCATCGTGAAGATCTTTTTTGTACAGTTCTTCTGTGTATTCTTGCCACTTCTTCTTAATATCTTCTGCTTCTGTTAGGTCCATAACATTTCTGTCCTTTATCGTTGGCTTGAAGGTTGGCTTGAAGCTTAACATTCAGAAAACGAAGATCATGGCATCTGGTCCCATCACTTCTTGGGAAATAGATGGGGAAACAGTCGAAACAGTGTCAGACTTCATTTTTTTGAGCTCCAAAATCACTGCGGATGCTGATTGCAGCCATGAAATTAAAAGACACTTACTCCTTGGAAGGAAAGTTATGACCAGCCTAGATAGCATATCAAAAAGCAGAGACATTACTTTGCCAACCAAGATCCGTCTAGTCAAGGCTATGGTTTTTCCCATGGTCATGTATGGATGTGAGAGTTGGACTGTGAAGAAAGCTGATCGCGAAAGAATTGATGCTTTTGAACTGTGGTGCTGGAGAAGACTCTTGAGAGTCCCTTGGACTGCAAGGAAATCCAACCAGTCCATTCTAGAGGAGATCAATCCTGGGTGTTCATTGGAAGGACTTATGCTAAAGCTGAAACTGCAATCCTTTGGCCACCTCATGCGACGAGTTGACTCACTGGAAAAGACTCTGATGCTGGGAGCGATCGGGGGTAGGAGGAGACGGGGACGACAGAGAATGAGGTGGCTGGATGGCATCTCCGACTCGATGGACATGAGTTTGAGTGAACTCCGGGAATTGGTGATGGACAGGGAGGCCTGGCGTGCTGTGGTTCATGGGGTCGCTAAGAGTCGGACACGACTGAGCGACTGAACTGAACTGAAATGATATGATGCGAAATACTTATAAAAGGAATGAGATTTTTAGAACTTGAAAAGAAATGAGAGAGAATTAAATGAACATTTCATTCATGTTAACAGTCTGTGGCTATTTATGAAAATAATCAGGTCAATCTTCATAGTTAGATTAGCCAGAACAAAGATCTGCCTGATACAGAAAGCTTTTTCTTATTCAGAAGACTCTGTGTCCTGAGAATTGGATCCAGAGAAGCTTCATAAAGACTTGTCTGCTCAGAGAGGGGGAAATATCATATTACATCCCTTATATGTGGAATCTAAAAAGAGATGATATAGGTGAACTTACTTACAAAACAGAAACAGACTCACAGACTTAGAGAACAAACTTAGAGTTACTGGGGGAAGAATGGGGAGAAGGGATAGTTAGGGAGTTTGGGATGGACATATATACATTTCTATGTTTAAAAAGGATAGCCTACAAGGACCCACTGAATAGCACATGGAACTCAGCTCATTGTTATGTGTCAGCCTGGATGGGAGGGGTGTTTGGGGGAATGGATATATGCATGGCTGAGTCCCTTTGCTGTTCACCTGAAACTATCACAACATTGTTAATCAGCTATACCCCAATGTGAAATAAAATGTTTAAAAAACAAAAGAAAATGCAAAAAAATTTTTTCTAACGTCATCTAGAAAAAACAAAACAAAACACAAAACACTCGTCTTCAACACAGGTTCTCACACTTTGTGTGTGTTGTACTAAGTTGTTTCAGTTGTGTCCGACTCCTTGTGACCCTATGGACTGTAGCCGCTAGGCTCCTCTGTCCATAGGACTCTCCAGGCAAGAATACTGGAGTGGGTTTGCCATGCTCTCCTCCAGGGGATCTTCGCAACCCAGGGATCAAGCCCATGTTTCTTGCATCTCCTACATTGTTCGGCAGGCAGGTTCTTTACCACTAGCGCCACCTGGGAAGCCTGAAGTGAAAATGTTAGTCACTCAGTCATGTCCAACTCTGCATCCTCATGGACTGTAGCCTGCTATGCTCCTCTGTCCATGGAATTCTCCAGGCAAGAATACTGGAGTGGGTAGCCCTTACCTTCTCTAGGGCATCTTCCCAACTCAGGGATCAAATGGGGTCTCCAGCATTGCAGGCGGATTGCTGAGCCATCTGGGAAGCCCCATCACACTTTAGGTTGCATCACAATTATCTGATAGACTTGTTAAAATAGAGTTTGGTGGAATTTCTGATTCAAAAGATCCAGGTAAGGCCAAGAATGTGCATTTTTAATAAGTTCTCAGGTAATGCTAGTCTGGGGATTGAATTTTGAGCACTACAATGCTAGCAATGCCAGCTTCTTACTTCCTGTTCTCTCACATCATTCACTCTCTCACCACGTTCTAGAACAGAGATCCTGCTCTTCACATAACCCTCCCCTTCTAATTTTGCATTCTGCTCTTTCCCTCTTTGTCACCACTTTTATTTTCTGGTTCTTACAGAAGCATGATAAGGTGGCAAGAGAACTGGATTGAAAATCAGGTGACTTGAATTTTAGCCTCAGGTCTACCACTAATTATCTTGGGCACCAGTTACCTCACGTTGAAACCAAGAGACTGAGATTAGGTGATTCTTCAGATATTATTCAGCTTTAAAATTGCTTGCAGGCATTCCCATCCTTGTCCCATGCCTGAGGAGAGCTCCACCTTACTGTGAGACAGTGGCGTCAGCATTGCTCTAGGAGTCAGAGCCCATGGTCATCAGCCCTGGATCTTTATTTGATCAACTGTATGGGATTCCCTGGTGGCTCAGATGGTAAAGAATCTGCCTGCAATGCAGGAGACCCAGGTTCCATTCCTGGGTGGGTAAGATCCCCCGGAGAAGGGAATGGTTACCCACTTCTGTATTCCTCCCTGGAGAATCCCATGGACAGAGGAGCTTGGCAGGCTACAGTCCCGGGGGTTGCAAAGAGTTGGACATGACTGCACACCTAACACTTTAACTTTCTGTGAGTCTCAATTTCCTCGTCTAAAAAGGCATGAGTGTGCATTTGATAATATTGCTGACCCCTTGTCTTTATTACATAGATTAAAATTTATATAACTTTCGTCCTATTCTCTGCCTGAAAGTGAAAAAAGTGAAAGTGTTAGTTGCTCAAGTCATGCCACCCCATGACTGTAGCCCATCAGGCTCCTCTGACCATGGGATTTCTCAGGCAAAAATATTGGAGTGAGTTGCCATTCCCTTCTCCAGGGGATCTTCCCAACTCAGGAATGGAACCTGGGTCTCCTGCATTGCAGGCAGATTCTTTACCATCTGAGCCGCCAGGGAAGCCCGTATTCTCTACCTACCACCCTCAAATTAATATTTGTTTATCATATGCCCAAGGGGTAAAAGACTTACATTAAGATGTAAAAAGTGATAGAACTAAATATGATCTCTCATAAGGATATTTCATAAGAGAATAATTCCTTAATAATGAAAGAGAATAAATATGTCATGTTATCATTTCAGATAGTAATGGTTGATTGGGCTGTGGTGGTATTATTTTTGGATAATACTTTCTCTCATAGTGTTTAAGCAACAGAATAAACCATGTTTCCCTGCCTATGAGAAATACCAAGTCCTAAAGAACCTGCCTGAAACGCAGGAGACCCGGGTTTGATCCCTGGGTTGGGAAGATCCTCTGGAGAAGGGAATGGCAATCGACACCAGTATTCCTGCCTAGAGAATTCCATGGACAGAGGAGCCTAGTGGGCTGCAGTCCATGGGGTCACAAAGAATTGGACATGATTGAGTGACTAACACGACTATGTAAACAATAGTGAAGCCTGGATATCAATCATCCATCTCCTTTATTCACCAATCTACCTCTTCTGATCCTGGTGAAAAAGGAGTTAAAACAAATCCGTTTTAGTTCTTAGGAGCTGTTGGGGAAATACCTGTATTGCTTTTGTTCCCTTAATAAGTCAGGGTCTGAAGAATGGGCTAAACACAAAAGGAAATCTAAAAATTGAAATATTTCTTACATTTTTCCATAAATTTTGAAAAGATAAATACTAAAATTATCTAATATATATATTAAATTTTCTAGTAGGTTGTACAATACACTGTGATTGTTGAGAATATTAAAGAATGTGCAATATTTAGCATAGAATGAGTAAAGCAACATTTAGACCCTGCATTTGTTCCTGATAATAGCTAGTCACTTGCACTTTGGGTGGTTTTATGAAGAAATGAGTCTTCTTGTTTCATAATAAGTCAATTTAAGGTATTTCCACTTCAGACTTCCAATATATTTATCAGCATGATGGTTATTGCCATGAATTCATCTTTAGGTTTTCAAGTTTAAAACTAAAAAGTTCTTTGCCAGGAGCAGGATTTTACTGGCAATGATGCACCAAGAAAGCTAACAGAGCTTGGACTGCTGCTGCTGCTGCTAAGTCGCTTCAGTCGTGTCCGACTCTGTGCGACCCCATAGACGGCAGCCGACCAGGCTCTGATGTCCCTGGGATTCTCCAGGCAAGAACACTGGAGTGGGTTGCCATTTCCTTCTCCAATGCATGAAAGTGAAAAGTGAAAGTGAAGTCGCTCAGTCGTGTCCAACTAGTAGCGACCCGAGACTGCAGCCCACCAGGCTCCTCTGTCCATGTGATTTTCTAGGCAAGAGTACTGGAGTGGCTTGCCATTGCCTTCTCCGGAGCTTGTACTGAGAAACCGGTAAATTCCAGCATCAGGGAAAAGGCAGATGGTAGAATTTGTCAGCCTTCCTTGACATACCTCCTTCTCCTCCAACAACTGTTCAGGTACATCAGACCTTTACCAGCAGGCAAATAGGATTCCTTTCACAGACTAGAGTTCAGATGCAGGACTCTGTGCCTTTTAGAGAAAAGAACTGTAGGGGAAGGATCCATTCTCAAGGTGCCCATGAGAAAGAGAGAGAGAATAAGGAATAAATGTACCAGAGAGAAACTTAGAATTCATGTGGGAATTGTGAAAACCAGTGTGGGTGTTGGTTATAAGCAGGAGCATGATCATTCACTGGAACCGGAAGCAGTGTCAAAACAGGAGAATGAGAAGCACAAGACATGTACCAGGACATGGACCCGCTCAGGTCTGGTTCTGAGGTGGGATCGATACTTATAGGGTTTTCAACCTATGCTCTTATAACTGTATTAGGTCCTGGAGAACCGACATCTTCCCAGGAGAAGGACAGAAGAGAGGGTGGGGGAAAGTTAAATGAACTGAGTTTGAATCTTAAATTTGACTAGAGGAACATACATTTATTAATCAGAGAGACAGAATGGTTGTGAAGCGGGAAGATTAGGAATTTCCCACCACCAACAGAATGGTGTGTGTGTGTGTGTGTGTGTGTGTGTGTGTAGGAGAGGGACTCCAGAGCTAAGCTGACTTTAGGTCTAGAAAAAACAGTTCTGCAATTTTGTCCCGATTTTTACAATTTGATTAGCAATACAAATATCAGAGTGTCCTAATTTCATGCCCCTTTTCATTTTTCTTCTTTCAATCAATCCCAGCAAGTGTTCACCCTCAAAGTCTCAAGATAATAGATAGAGATAGAGATTTTAAATGTGATTTCATTAATAGAATCAGCATGAGGGGCAGGACACAGAATTTTTCTTTCTCTGTACTTGTTTCATTCCATCCGAGTCCAAAATAGTCCTCTTTTGAGATATATGGCAACCAACATTCTAACAGGGTTTTCTCATGGTTTGGGTAAAATTTTCCCAAGAAAATTTGCACAAGAAAGTCCTTGTGTAATCTTTGAACAAATAAGGATGGCTGTTGCTAATCCTTTTACACAAAATTCCAGAGGGGGCTTGGGGAAATGAGTGCTAAATTCATTTTGGCCAATCTAGAATAGCCTGTTTGGGATTGACTAGAATAGCCAGTTCTTAAGAAGAAGAAAAAAAATTGGCAAGAAATTGTTCATGAAAGATCCTTTTCCCTCCAAATACCTGAAAATTGGGGTTGATTTTTATCACTAACACAAGGCTTCTTAATAGCAGCACTGTTGATATTGGGCTACGTAATTCTTTATTCAGATAGATGTGCATTATAGGATGAATAGCATCCCCTGCTCCATATGCAACAATCAAAAGTGTCTCCAAAAAAGAAGGGTCTCCAGGCATTGTCACATGTCCTAGATGACAAAACAACTATCAGTTGAGAACCATTGACTTAATACCTTCAAAATACTTTGATTCTTTAGACAAGGTGACTAATGAGATTGGTAACAGTATTACCAATAGATATCTGTATGCAATATTATATTTTATAACTTTAAGGAAATATTACGCGTTCATTATAGTATGATGAATATTGCCTTTTTAACATCACTCCTGACATCCAACCAGCAAAATGTAATGTTATCTTGACCATGGATTATTGAGCAATTGAAAGCAAAACAATGATAAAGATAAAAATTGTTGGATGACCCATAAAACCAATATTAGAATAAATAAGAACTGAAATAACCAGTAATTTTGTTTCTATAGCAAGGCCATTTTTGTATTTTATCTCCCTTTTAAGGAGCTATTTTTCATTCATAGCACTCCTGTAAATTATGCACAGCAGACTTCTTCATTTAATAGGTTCAGGTCAGAGAGTGATTGTATTTCAGCAGTTGGTATTCAGGGATTTTGTAATTTATGAGGTTTATTAATTTAGCAGATTATTTGCTTAAGATACCACCATCCCTTCATGAAGCACTGACTGTGAGAATTTCTGGTCAGGTTCCTAGTTTCAAGAAAAGTTTTAGTATTTAGATTATGCACCTATTCCTCAAAATTTAAATAAATTCTGTAAAATTTAGCCCATAGGTGTGGCTAGAAAGGAAGAAAAAGAACTATTTGTTCCTTTTGTGACTGTGAAAGAGGGTGGGTGGGAAGCAAAGGGTGGAGGGCTAGCACTTCATTGTTCCCACAGAAGATTCAATAGGGAATGAAAATGTAAAAAGAAAAAAAACAACAGGTAAATGCTCACACAGGAAGTCCTTACAGAATTAGGCCCCCTAAAGAGAGCAATCCCCAGCGTTTTTGAGAGGATCTAGAATTGGTCTACTGCTTCCTCCATCACATTACAAAATAGGCAAGAACAGAAAAGCAGAAAGATTCCCCCTGCTGATTCAAAGTGGGAGAAAAAGTATTCAGTGATGGGTGACTCAGAGAGACATAGGCAAGTTTTTTTCTCCCTATTTAGAAATACAAACTGTTGCTACAAGGAGAAATGTTTTTAAAAGATCAGGTTATGAGAAATTAAATGACATTGATGGCAGGGGTCTGTGTATCCTTCACATTCCAAATCTGACCCTGGGTTCTTTTCAGTATCCAGATGGACATCTGGTCTGAGCTTCTTTAAATGCCGTCAACTTCGGGAAGATTTCTCAGCTCAGACATTTTACAGAACGTCCTTCTGGGGAGGGGACTAGGTAATTGAAAGCTAAACAACCGTCCTAACATGAATCAGATATTTTTCTTTTAAAATGACTCCCCAGAACTTCCCTCATGGTCCTGTGGCTAAGACTCCATGTTCCCAAGGCAGGGGGTCAGGTTTGTTCTCTGCTCAGGGAATGAGATCCCACATGCCACAACTAAGAGTGTGTAGGCTGCAATTAAGAGTTCAAATGCTGCAACTAAAAATCCCGCAGGCCACAACTAAGACCTGGCCCAGCCAAATAAACAAGAACACACACAAATAAATATTTTAAGAGTCGATGGGACATTGCTATAAAATAAATAATATTTATTTATTTATCTATAATATAGACTCCCCATGTTCTACATGGAAAAAATCTCACAGCTTATCACTCGGGCCTCTGTTATATATAACATTTCAAGAATCCTCCTCCTGGTGTTAGCGCAAGTCTCTTCCTTGCCCTCCACACAAGCTTCCAGCCTTTCCCCACCTCCACGCTATGCTCTTATGAGCATAGTGAAGAAATGTGGAGTTTCTTCCCATCCTCTCTATTTGCAGCCTACCATCCTTGAAGCTGTAGTCAAGACTCATCTTGTACTGAAGCCTTATTTGAACTCCACTCTCTACACCCATCTTGAAATGATATCATTAATTTTCAAATGTTTGTGGTCTCTAATGCCTGGACTAGTCATTAGTCATTGCCATTCATTGTTTGTGTATTTTAATATTTTAGATGTGCTATTTTATGTTCTTAATCATAGAGTAGGGACCTTAAATATAGAGATGATTAATACTGTGGCATATCCTTTCCACATGATTGGTATTTTTAAAATATTTAAGTGAAGTTAATTGAGAAGGAGGTAGTAGTTCCCTTTTGTTGCTTGTAAAATCTGACATTCAGCATTTCTCTCCTTTCATTGGGAACCTCCCAATCAATTCGAAGTATCTTGACACAGGTACCTTGATCCAGGTACCATGATCCTAACTGACTCTATGTTTTCAAGTTTTCTGATACTCTCTAAAATTGAATTTTTCCCTAGTAGGCAAAAGTAATGGGTTCATCAGGCAGAATCTTTCCTGCCCACGAGTGAGTCATTAAAGCCAAGTTGATATGGACTTTTTGCACAAAGTATGTATATTAATGTGTGTTTGTGTGTGTGCATTTGTAGAAGGGGTGAAGACATTCTTTCAACATTCAGATTATGCCCCTGGTTACCGCTTATTGTAAAATAATGAGCTGCTTACAGCTACAGTCTACAGGCAAACGAGGAGGTAAAATGATACAGGATAATAAATACAAGGCAAATTATTTTAACCCACATTTATTGAACATCTAGAAGAATATATGATGTGTGATAAGAATGTATGATGTGGTCATTCTCACTGAGACTTTTAAAATACATTCAGTTTTGAAGGCGCTCACTTTGTCATCCCAGCCCTTGCAAGCCAATGCCCTGTTTCTCTTCAATGTGCATTGAAAGTGAGAATTCTCAGTCATGTGTGACCGTTTGTGACTCCATGGACTAGAGCCCACCAGGCTTCTCTGTTCATGGGATTTTTCACGTAAAAATACTGGAGTGGGTTGCCATTTCCTCCTCCAGAGGATCTTCCCCACCCAGGGATTGAACCGGCATTTCTTGTGTCTCCTGAATTTCAGGCAGATTCTTCACTGTAGAACCATTGGGGAAGCCTGATGTGCCTTGAACCAGGATTAAAATCTCTTGCAGGCAAGGCCTGGAAATCTACAAGGGAATCCTTTGTTCTTATAAAATTAACCTAAATTCACTATTTCATTATGATAACGTTGAAATTTAACATTAATTCCATACTGTTGAGGGCTCTAGTTTAGAACTTTCCATAACAGAGAATGATTGTACCTTCTTCTATCTCCTTTTTCCTTTTTCTGTATAGTTATTTTAAATGTTCACTGGTTTTCTTGAAACTTAGCAATCAGATAAAACTGTCTTGATTGATGTTACAGAATCATGGATTTCCTCACCAAACCAAAGGAAGCCTCCCTCATTATCTCTAGTCTCTTGAGCTGAGCCACGCTCATCTTCAGGTAAATGTACTTATTCCCTTATCTCCTCAAATCAGCTATCCACTTTTCTCCAGTCAAGCTTGGATGTAAATTGACAAGATCTCCAGTTGTCTTTGTGATTTCCCTGCAGAGTGCAGCTGGGTCCCTTTCAGTTTAAAAGAAACAGGTGTGGGGGTAACTCTGCTCAACCTTTAAAAAATTGCTGTCATAAAAGACAGAGATGGAATGGTGACCGAAATCTGTTTTTTTTTTTTTTTTTTTTGAATGGCAGAAGCATCATACTCTTCTGGAATAAGATATGTTTGCAACATAAAATAGGCTAATAACAAAGCATCAGGCTTAGTGGCTGCTTCTATTTGTTCTTCACTTTTTTGGACAAGAAGAAACTCTGATACTCAAGCTCACAGTTTTCAAAAATCCCAAATACACTTAAAAAATTAGAAAGAGTGTTGAATTAGAAAGAGCTTTGAATCCTTCCAAATGTGGTAAACACCAGAAGAGTTTTATCATAACAGAAGGAATGTTATGCTAATGTCCCATTTGACATTAGCTCAGAGGTCTTTAACAGGTCACGAGACTCTCTGGACCTCAGGATTCTCACCTGTTAAGGGAGGAAATAGAACTAGATAACCTCTGAGTTACATTCTAGCACTAAAATTCAAGGACTCAAGCTGATATTTTCACTTCTTTTACTAATTTTGTTTCCATTGGTGCCTAATAAATGCAACTTTTGTTTTTCCAAGAAGAGAGAAATGTGAAAATAAAAATGGTAACAATTTTAGATTTTCCATAACAGAGATGCTAACAAGGAAGTTGAGTTTGTGGAGATACAAGGGGAAAGCAATTACCTGTTCCAGTCTTAGGCATGAGAGTGTATAAAATTAACTGTTTTAAACATCCTTAGACTCTCTTAATTAGTTAATATTCCATTTAAAAAAACAATCTATTTTTGCGTCCACATTGGTTGGTTGACTGGGATTTGACCACTCTAGGCTGGGCTTGGCTGGTAGCTCTGCTTTAGGTTACTGGTCTGGTCTGTGGGTGAGTTAGTGTCACCTTGCTGCATATGTTTCTTGTCCTTCTTATACCAGACAGTTCAGCCAGGGCATGCTCTGCTTACGATGATGGTAGAAGTTCAAGGAAAATCCCCTTAATTTATAGATGAGAAAACTGAAAGCCAGGGAGGTTTTATAATCATAAAACTCATCTCAGACTAGGCAAAGGAAAAAAGAGAGCAGTTTGCTGTTGCTGTTCAGTCACCAAGTTGTGTCTGACTCTTTGCATCCCTAAGGACTGCAGTATGCCAGGCTTCCCTGTTCCTCACCATCTCTCAGAGTTTGCCCAAGTTCATGTCCATTGAATCAGTGATGCTATCCAACCGTCTCCTCCTCTGTCACCCTCTTCTCCTCTTGCCTTCAATCATTTTCAGTTGTCAGGGTTTTTCCAATGAGTGGGCTCTTCACATCAGGTGGCCAAAGTATTGGAACTTCTGCTTTAGCGTCAGTGCTTCCAAAGAGTATTCAGGGTTGATTTCCTTTAGGATTGATTGGTTTGACTTCCTTGCTTTCCAAGAGACTCAAGAGTCTTTGCCAGCACCACAGTTCGAAAGCATCAGTTCTTTGGCACTGTGCCTTCGTTATTGTCCAGCTCTCACATCCTTGCATGACTACTGGAAAAAACATAGCCTTGACTATAGGGACTTCGATTCACTGGTTTATGTAACTGGAAAATCCAAGTGGATGGCAGGGCTTCGAGGCATGGCTGAAGTCACTGGTTCCAATGATATTTTGTGTCTTTGTTTCTCTGCATAACTTGTCCCTGCTTTCCTTTGTAGTGGTTTCATCCTCCAGCAGGCTTGCTCCATGTGAGAGTAAGACAACTGCCTGAAGTACTGGCCTCTAGTGTTCTTAACACAGGAGACAAATATTCTACCTTGTTACCCATAGCATGTTTGCGAACCATTTAGATGGGCTGAGCTGGAGACAAGAACTTATAAGGGCCACCTGTCTAGCCCTGAGATAAGTGAGGCCATTTGATGTCAGTAAGGTGGGGGTTGGGGGTGGTAATCCATGAAGGAAAAAGATGCTGAGTTCCTGACATGAATTCATGATGTCCTTTCTGTCCTATTCCAACAGTGGTAGGAAGCACCCCCTAATAATGAATCAACGCAATTTCAAGGCTTATATAGGCAGAAATGACACCCAGGTCACATCCTCATCTCACATCCCTGGATTTTGGAAAGGCATTTGAGACACTTATTTCATCTCCAATGAACTATCAGATTGAGGCTGATCAGATTGCCTAATTAGCCAACTTCATGCTTTAATGCCTGGAATAAATAATGTCTCCTGCTTCCCTGGTGGCTCAGTCAGTAAAGAATCCACCTGCAATGCAGGACACCTGGGTTCAATCCCTGGGTTGGGAAGATCCCCTGGAGGAGGACATGGCAACCCACTCCAGTGTTCTTGCCTGTGGAGAATCCCATGGAAAGAGGAGCCTGGTAGGCTACAGCCCATGGGGTCGGAAAGAGTTGACACAGCTGAGCTACTAAGCAGAGCACTGGGAAGAGTGACTGTATTTAACTTGCTTATGCAATCCTTCTGTGTAATTGAGAAAAAAAATTACATTTTTCCCCCGAATATATCTTACCTGCTATCCTTTTTATTTACCTGCTTTCTAACAGAAATCTTGAGCTCTATTAAAGACTTTTCTAAACACAAAGTGTTTAATTCAATATTTGTTTCCTAAGGCTGCTGTTACAAAGGGCCACAAACTGGGAAGCTCAAAAGAACACAAATTTACTGCCTTCCGGTTCTGGAAGCCAGAAGTCTGAATCAAGCATCTCTGAATCAAGCATCTCTGAATCAAGCTTCCCTGAATCAAGCTCTCTCTGAGACTTTACCGGAGAATGCAATGGCAAGCCACTCCAGTACTCTTGCCTAGAAAATCCCATGGATGGAGGAGCCTGGTAGGCTGCAGTCCGTGGGGTCGCTAAGGGTCGGACACGACTGAGCGACTTCACTTTCACTTTTCACTTTCACACATTGGAGAAGGAAATGGCAACCCACTCCAGTGTTCTTGCCTGGAGAATCCCAGGGAC
Organism: Moschus berezovskii; assembly: GCF_049115385.1. Lineage (NCBI taxonomy): Eukaryota > Metazoa > Chordata > Mammalia > Artiodactyla > Moschidae > Moschus > Moschus berezovskii. The sequence continues at coordinate 66,690,163 of NC_142470.1, read as the reverse complement.
GGGGGAGCCTGGTGGGCTTCCGTGTATGGGGTCACACAGAGTCGGACACGACTGACGTGACTTAGCAGCAGCAGCAGCAGCTGAGACTTTACAGGAGAGAAGCCTTCCTTACCTCTCCCTGGCTCCTGGTGGTTTGCCCACTAGCTCTGCCATTCCCTGGCTAGAAGCCGCATAATCCCAGTTGGTCTCTGCTTCCATCTTCACATGGCATTCTCCTGTGTCTCTGTCTTCACGTGGTCATCATCTTTTAAGAACATGAGTCATATTTAGATTAGGGGCTTCCCCAGTGGCTCAGTGGTAAAGAATCCGCCTGCAATGCCGGAGACTCAGGTTTGATCCCTGGGTCAGGAAGATCCCCTGGAGGAGAAAATGGCAACACACTCCAGTATTTTTGCCTCGAAAATCCTATGGACAGCGGAGCCTGGTGGGCTACAGTCCATGAGGTAGCAAAGAGTCAGACATGACACTGAGCATGCATATTAGATTAAGGGCGTACCTTTCTCCAGAACGACCTCATCCTGACTGATTATATCTACAGCCACTCTGTTTCCAAATAAAGTCAGTTTCTGGGATACCTGGGGTTAGGACTTCACATATCTTTCTGGGAGACACACAATTCAACCCATAACAGTCCTTGACAGAATGAAGGATTAAAACCAACGAAGCTGCTGGCTGTTTAACACTGATTATAGAGTTGGTGATGGACAGGGAGGCCTGGCGTGCTGTGATTCATGGGGTCGCAAAGAGTCGGACACGACTGAGCGACTGAACTGAACTAAACTGATAGTAACAATTTTCTAGGTCTGCCCTGCTGCCTTCCTTGCTTCTCCTCCTCCTCCTCTTTCTCCTCTTCTTTCCCAGTTGTCCAAAGTACTCCCAACCCTCAGAGATAGATAATGTCTTGTATTTAATTTCTGAGAACATTTTTCACATTTATTAATTCATCATATCTTATGACTGACACATGAAGTAAAGTAGGCAAACTTCATTATCTCTTTTCAGTTAGTGACAGAGAGACAGACAAACAGAAATATGAAATGACTTCAGTCATTCAGTTAGGTGAGAAAGCTGGAGTTAGAATGAGATTGCTGAGCTCTCCCATTCTTCTACTATCTGCAAATGCCCTCAGGACCCATAGATTTGGACAAATACAAATGGATCTTTCCTTTCTCAAGTGCCACAGCTTCCCTGGCCCATCACATACCCAGCTGTGCCTGTTTTTCACTCTACACAGAGGATGATCCACACAGCTTTGAACGTGTCCTGAGAGCTTTCCTTGGGGATGCACCCCTATTTCAACTGCAGAGTGAGCGTCTTCACTTGGAATTTCTTTCAGTATGGCAAGTCAGTATTTTTGACCTCTGTAAGTCTGTTCCTATTCTCGAATTTCCCCATTTCTGTTAACAACCACATCATTAGCCCAAGGCAAAAATTCAGGACTTTTTCTACTCTTCCTTCATTGCGCACAGCTAACTCAGTGCTAGGTCACATGGAATTTCCCCCCAAACTCTTTCAGTCTGTTTCTTCCTTTCCATCCCAGTTACCAGTGCTTTGTGTTTAGTCCCTCAGCAGTTCTGCCTGGACTGTGGCTTTCCGTCTCCCAGACTCTCTCTGCTCCAACACATCCTTCAAACCCACTGCTGCAAGGGTCACTCATCAAAATGGCCAATCTAAAGCTCTCCAATAGCTGTGAGAGTCAAACTGTAGAAGAAACATTGTTGGACACAATACTGGAAACAGCAGGGAGATTATGGGGGTCCTTCCTTATGGTAGGAAGGTGGTCATGTTAATACAACTGCACAAAGATAGTCTTAGCATCCTAAGCCGCCAAAAACTCTCTCAAAGAATTTTGGTAAATGAAAACGATTGGCAAATCGGGGGATGGGATACATGGGAACTGTCTGTACTGTCTATTTAATTTTTCTCTAAATCTAAAACTGCTCTCAAATAATCCACTGTGGCTCAGCTGGTAAAGAATACGCCTGCAATGCTGGAGACCTGGGTTTGATCCTGGGTTGGGAAGATCCCCTGGAGAAGGGAAAGGCTACCCATTCCTATATTCTGGCCTGGAGAATTCCATGGACTATAAAGTCCATGGGGTTGCAAAGAGTCAATCACAACTGAGCAACTTTCACTTCACAAATAATAAAATCTATTTATTAAAAAATGTATTCATGAGGGTTAAGAAAGGATTCTTCTTATTACGAGTAGTTAAAAAAATAGTATAAATAAAACTAAGCATAATTGCTTTTAGATATTACAACTGATCTACATCCACGTTTAGTGTTAAGAGGACTGAAAGGAAGCCCATTTACTCAGTCATATTAAAACCTAACTTGCCGATATGCTGCCTGGCTCTAAATTGCGAGTTTCATAAGCACTAAAAATTGGCTGACCTACTTCACCGTAGTAATTGAAAGGGATTATTACTGACAATTAGCTAGCGAGCAATAGTAATAGATAATTTACTTTTTCCAAATATTTTGCAAGCAAGCACTTTTTCTTTTTTTTTAAAAAAAGGAAACACATTAGATAGTTCTGTCTTGGCAAATTACACTGCATCTTTTATTTCTTGACAAATAATTCATACTGCAATATTTTTTACAGTCCATAATTCTAATGTGGCTGTTACATTTCTTATGTCTACAGACACTTTATCAGGATAAGTATTCAATGCAACGTGTGGGGACTTAGCCCCACAGCCCTCATTATGGCTGATAGTCCCCCTTTTGTGGCCTGGGCAAAGCACAGGGAAGAGGACTTTTCTAGCCAAATTTTGCCTTTGGAGGAAAATGAGGTCATTTTCAATATAAATGTTTAAACTCCTCCAACCTCAGCTATTCTATTATGTTCTTTCCAAGACACATTTTTTTTTTTTTAGCTTAGTGAAAAATAAAGTTATGGCATATCTGGATGTATATCTTTTTCTTCCCACATAACTGAACAAAAACCACTATTATCTTTAGCAGAGGTTAAGTAAAGTGAGGGGTGGAAGGCTGTAATGGTTCAGGATCATTGGATGATATCTCAACTTATTTTTAGGGAAATATATATTTTTTACGTTTTTAAATTAAAGGATAATTGCTTTACAGAATCAACCATAGGTACACCCATGTCCCCTCCCTCCCAAACCTCCTCTCATTTCCTTCCCCATCCCACCCTTCAGCCTATCACAGAGGAGATTTCGAGTTTAAATTAATACGTGCTCATTGTGTTCTGTAGCTGCTCCCTATGCCACTGTTTAGCATTCAATTATACTCTAATTGGTAGTTTGAGCATTCTTTGGCATTCCCTTTCTTTGGGATTGGAATGAAGACTGACCTTTTCCAGTCCTGTGGCCACTGCTGAGTTTTCCAAATTTGCTGGCATATTGAGTGCAGCACTTTCACAACATCATCTTTCAGGATTTGAAATAGCTCAACTGGAATTCCATCACCTCCACTAGCTTTGTTCGTAGTGATGCTTTCTAAGGCCCACTTGACTTCACATTCCAAGATGTCTGGCTCTAGGTCAGTGATCACACCATCGTGATTATCTTGGTCGTGAAGATCTTTTTTGTACAGTTCTTCTGTGTATTCTTGCCACCTCTTCTTAATATCTTCTGCTTCTGTTAGGCCCATACCATTTCTGTCCTTTATCGAGCCCATCTTTGCATGAAATGTTCCCTTGATAGCTCTAATTTTCTTGAAGAGATCTCTTGTTTTTCCTATTCTGTTGTTTTCCTCTATTCCTTTGCATTGATCGCTGAGGAAGGCTTTCTTATCTCTCCTTGCTATTCTTTGGAACTCTGCATTCAGATGCTTATATCTTTCCTATTCTCCTTTGCTTTTCACTTTTCTTCTTTTCACAGCTATTTGTAAGGCCTCCTCAGACAGCCATTTTGCTTTTTGGCATTTCTTTTCCATGGGGATGGTCTTGCTCCCTGTCTCCTGTACAATGTCATGAACCTCTGTCCAGAGTTCATCAGGTACTCTATCTATCAGATCTAGTCCCTTAAATCTATTTCTCACTTCCACTGTATAGTCATAAGGGATTTTATTTAGGTCATATCTGAATGGTATAGTGGTTTTCCCTGCTTTCTTCAATTTAAGTCTGAATTTGGCAATAAGGAGTTCATGATATGAGCCACAGTCAGCTCCTGGTCTTGTTTTTGCTAACTGTATAGAGCTTCTCCATCTTTGGCTGCAAAGAATATAATCAATCTGATTTCAGTGTTGACCATCTGGTGATGTCCATGTGTAGAGTCTTCTCTTGTGTTGTTGGAAGAGGGTGTGTGCTATGACCAGTGCATTCTCTTGGCAAAACTTTATTAGCCTTTGCCCTGTTTCATTCCATGCTCCAAGGCCAAATTTGCCTGTTATTCCAGGTGTTTCTTGACTTTTCTTGACTTTCTTGACTGGAAAAGGTCAGTCTTCATTCCAATCCCAAAGAAAGGCAATGCCAAAAATGCTCAAACTACCGCACAGTTGCACTCATCTCACACGCTAGTAAAGTCATGCTCAAAATTCTCCAAGTCAGGCTTCAGCAATATGTGAACCGTGAACTCCCAAATGTTCAAGCAGGTTTTAGAAAAGGCAGAGGCACCAGAGATCAAATTGCCAACATCTGCTGGATCATGGAGAAAGCAAGAGAGTTCCAGAAAAACATCTATTTCTGCTTCATTGACTATGCCAAAGCCTTTGACTGTGTGGATCACAATAAACTGTGGAAAATTCTGAAAGAGATGGGAATACCAGACCACCTGACCTGCCTCTTGAGAAACTTGTATGCAGGTCAGGAAGCAACAGTACATGGAACAACAGACTGGTTACAAATAGGAAAAGGAGTACGTCAAGGTTGTATATTGTCACCTTGCTTATTTAACTTATATGCAGAGTACATCATGAGGAATGCTGGGCTGGAAGAAGCACAAGCTGTAATCAAGATTGCTGGGAGAAATATCAATAACCTCAGATATGCAGATGACACCACCCTTATGGCAGAAAGTGAAGAGGAACTCAAAAGCCTCTTGAGGAAAGTGAAAGATGAGAGTGAAAAGGTTGGCTTGGAGCTCAACATGCATAAAACAAAGATCATGGCATCTGATCTCATCACTTCATGGGAAATAGATGGGGAAACAGTGGAAACAGTGTCAGACTTTATTTTGGGGGGCTCCAAAATCACCGTGGATGCTGATTGCAGCCATGAAATTAAAAGACGCTTACTCCTTGGAAGGAAAGTTATGACCAACCTTGATAGTATATTAAAAAGCAGAGACATTACTTTGCCAACCAAGGTCCGTCTAGTCAAGGCTATGGTTTATCCAGTGGTCGTGTATGGATGTGAGAGTTGGACTGTGAAGAAAGCTGATCACCAAAGAATTGGTGCTTTTGAACTGTGGTGCTGGAGAAGATTCTTGAGAGTCCCTTGTACCGCAAGGAGATCCAACCAGTCCATTCTAAAGGAGATCAATCCTGGATGTTCATTGGAAGGACTGACACTAAAGCTGAAACTGCAATCCTTTGGCCACCTCCTGTGACGAGTTGACTCACTGGAAAAGAGTCTGATGCTGGGAAGGATTGGGGGCAGGAGGAGAATGGATGATAAAGAATGAGATGGCTGGATGGCATCACCGACTCTATGGACATGAGTTTGAGTGAACTCTGGGAGTTGTTGATGGACAGGGAGGCCTGGCGTGCTGTGATTCATGGGGTCGCAACGAGTCAGACATGACTGAGTGACTGAACTGTATTGATACTCTAATTGGAAGCCGGTAATAACTGATTCCATGACTTATTTTATATCACTATAAGGTTAAGTTTGCTAGATTCATATTAGGTACTCCAAAAATACTTCATTAAATTCAGTCCTGTTTGAGTTTTCTTGCAAAGCTACTACATTAATGGGTTCTCCAATGTCAATGAATCATTTTCTTTCCTTATCCTTAGGAAAATACATTGTTTCATGTAGAGACAAAATAAAGGGAATTACAGTATTTGCAAACCAGAAACTCTGGAAGCAGCATGCTGTCCTTCATTCAGTGAAAAAGCCTGGACTATTCTAAGATTATTTATCTGTGTTACTATGGTTTCTTTTTCCTGGAATCGTACTTGAAAACTGTTGTATGATTGAATGAATGAATGTCTTTCTTTCTACATTTTAATCCCAGGATCCTATGTATTCTTTGAGTTCACCCTTACTTCTATGGACTTCTCTGGTGGTTCAGATGGTAAAGCGTCTGCCTACAATGCAGGAGACCCAGGTTCAATCCCTGGGTCAGGAAGATCTCCTGGAGAAGGAAATGGCAATACTCCAGTATTCTTGCCAGGAAAATCCCGTGGACAGAGGAGCCTGGTAGGCTACAGTCCATGGGGTTGCAAAGAGTCAGACATGACTGAGCGACTTCACTTCACTTTACTTCTATGACTTGGGTCATACACCGTTACATGCTGTAGTTATCTTTCGTGCATGTTCCCCATCCACCAGTTCCAGATTTCTGTACAGTAAGTGTTTGGTAAATATCCAATGAACTAATGATCCAGTTGACAGTCATTTACTTGCCTTCTCAATAGCATTTGGTACTATTGATGCCTTCTTTTTCTTGAAATAAACTGTAGCCTTGGCTGATTTTTCACCTGCCCTCTACCTATTCCTTCATGGGCTCCTTTAGGAAATTGTCTTGGACTGTCTTCTCTTTCTAACCCCTTAGTTGATACCATGCGTTGTTTTAGGTTTACATAGTAATTAAATATTGAAAACTCACCAAAGTTTTTTTTTTCCCCAAAACAACCTTCAGTCTTCTGTGCTTTGGAATTCATTTGGAAGTGAAGTCACTTAGTCATGTCCAACTCTTTGCAACCCCATGGACTGTAGCCCACACTTCTCCATCCATGGGATTTTCCAGGCAAGAATACTGGAGTGGATTGCTATTTCCTTCTCCAGGAGATCTTCCCAACCCAGGGATCGAACCTGGGTCTCCCACATTGTAGGCAGATGCTTTACAATTTGAGCCACCAGGGAAGCCTCATTTATTATTTATCTACATATATACTTCCCTGATGGAGAAGGAAATGGCAACCCACTCCAGTGTTCTTGCCTGGAGAATCCCGGGGACGGGGGACCCTGGTGGGCTTCTGTCTATGGGGTCACACAGAGTCGGACACGACTGAAGTGACGCAGCAGCAGCAGCATACTTCCCTGATAGCTCAGTTGGTAAAGAATCCGCCTGCAATGCAGGAAACCTGAGTTTGATCCCTGGGTTAGGAAGATGTGCTAGAGAAGGGAAAGGCTACCTATTCTAGTATTCTGGCCTGGAGAATCCCATGGATTGTATAATCCACGGGGTTGCAGAGTCGGACATGATTGAGTGACTTTCACTTCACTCACATATTTATATGTACACACATATATATGCGTCTTCTTTGATCCAGCTTTGTTAGTTTGTGCTTCCATAATAAACTACTGTGTACTTGGTAGCTTTAATCACAAGAATTTCTGTCTCACAATTCTGCAGGCTGGGAAGTCCAAAACTAAAGTACTAGTGGATTTTCTTTCCTTATGAGGGCCTCTTTCTGGCTTGTAGATGGCAACATTCTCCCTGTGTTCTCTCATGGGAGAAAGACAGAGATAGAGAGACAGGGAAGGACAGAGAGAAAGCTCTCTGGGGTCTCTTCTTATAAGACACTCATCTCCATGAGGGCCCTACTCTCACCACCACATCTAAACCTAATTATTAATACTTCTCAATGGCTTCATCTCCAAATATTCTCACTCTGAGAGCTAGGGCTTCAATATATTGATATGTATAATTTTGGAGGGAAGCAATGTCATTCAAGTAGCAGCGCCAGGTAACCACTCCATAAATATGGTGGTGAACAAAGTCGATAAGGAATCCTTTCTCAATGACCTGACAAGAAGTTGAGGAAAGCAAACTTATAATTTGAGAAAAACAAAAGTAAAGTGGTTTTAAAAAGAGAGAGAAAGGAAGAGAGGCAGAGAGAGAAAGACTGAGAGAGAGTTTCTCATACTCCTAAATGAGACAAAAGAGGCAAGGTGATTTTACAGAGTAAAACTATGATTGGGCCAGGAAATTTGAAGGGAATTAGAAGCAGGACTCAGAGATAGTCTTTTCAGTTAGGTGAGCATCTGAGCCCTAGAAAAGAATATGAATAACAAGAAGGAACAAATGAAGGTCTGAGGAGTTTTAAGGTCTAGGAAAGGCCTTAAATCATTTCTGTTATCTCTTTAATTACCAACATCTCCAAAACACACCTGTCCGCTTTTATTCCCTTGCAATGACACCAACATATGTCACCAGGATTTCTCCACAGGCACCACTGTAATCAAGTACTAATCATTCTTCTGGGTTCCACCTTTGTCTCTCCTCAAACCATTCTATACAACACTGAGGGAGTGATCATTTTAAAGCAGATATTGTTGGGTGATGCTACAGTAATCAGGACAGAGAGACGCTGGCATAAGGAAAGATTACATAGATGAATGTAGTTGAAATGAGAATCCAAAATAAACCCCCAAATTTATGCTCAACTGACAATAGTTTCAAGAAAATTCAAGAGGCAAAGAATAACCTTTTTAACAAACAATGCTGGGACAACTGGATATTCACATGCCAAAGAATGAAAGTAGACCAATTTCTTTCATCATGAACAAAACTTAACTAAAAGTGGACTTTGATCTAAATTTAAGAGCTAGAACTATCAAATTCTTAGAAGAAAACATAGGAATAAATCTTCATGATCTCAGTTTAGGCAATGGTTTCTTAGATATGACAACAAAAAACACAAGTGACAAAAGGAAAAAGTAAATAAACTATTATGAAAATTAAAGTTTTCATGCCACAAATATCAAGAAAATGAAGAGGTAACCACAGAATAGTAGGAAACATTTGCAAAACATATATTTGATAAGTTATTTATATATAGAATATATCAAGACCTCTTATAATACAATCATTAAAAGATAACCACGTCTAAAAATGCTCAAAGGCCTTAAACTGACTTTTCTCCAAAGACACACAAATGTATGATAAACTCATGAAGAGATCAGCATTCTTAGATGTTCAGTTCAGTTCAGTCGCTCAGTCGTGTCCGACTCTTTGCGTGTTAGGAAAATGCAAATCAAAACCACATGTGACACCATTCATGTCCACTAGGATGACTATAATAAAAGACAATAATATATTGGCAGGGATATGAAGAAACTGAAACTATCATATACAGCTGGCAAGAATGTAAAATTGTGCTGCCACTTTGGGAAACAGTTTGGCACTTCCTCAAAATTTTACTCCTGGCAATATCAGTTACTGGAGAAGGAAATGGCAACCTATTCCAGTATTCTTGCTGGAGAATCCCACGGACAGAGGAGCCTGGCAAGTTACAGTCCATGGGGTTGCAAGAGTTGGACATGACTTAGTAACTAAACCACCACCACCACCAGTTTTAGTCACAGGCATATATCCAGTAGAAGTAGAAACAGATATCTACATGAAAGCCTGTACTTGATTGTTCTTAGCAATGTTATTCATAATATCTAAAAATAAGACCCTACTCAAAATCCATTAATTGTTGAATATACAGTCCATGGAATTCTCCAGGCCAGAATACTGGAGTGGGTAGCCTTTTCCTTCTCTAGGAACTGATGAATAGGTCAATAATATGTAGTGTGTTAATACAATGGACTAATATTTATCAGTAAAGGGAATTGAAGTACTGTTACATGCTACCACATGGATGAACCTTGAAAACATTACACTGAGTGAAAGAGGCCAGTCAGGAAAGCCTACCTATTGTGTGACTCCACTTATACAAGATACCAGAATGCATAAATTTATAGAGATAGAAAGTAGATTAGTAGTTGCCTAGACACTGAGTGAATTGGGAAAGGGATTAGGGAGTAACTAATAAAACACAAAGAGATTCTTTTAGGGGAGAAAACAATCTTCTCAAATTAGATAGTGGTGATGATTCTGCAACTGTGTAAATTTACCAAAAAACATTGAATTACATACTTTAAATGGGTGAATTGTTGCTTTGTCAATGCTATCTCAAGTTCAGTTCAGTGCAGTCGCTCAGTCATGTCCTACTCTTTGCGACCCCATGAATCACAGCATACCAGGCCTCCCTGTCCATCACCAACTCCCGGAGTTCACTCAAACTCATGTCCATCGAGTTGGTGATACCATCCATCCATCTCATTCTCTGTCGTCCCCGTCTCCTCCCACCCCCAATCCCTCCCAGCATCAGAGTCTTTTCCAGTGAATCTAAAAAAGCTGGTTAAAAGTTGTTGGGTGGTGGACTTACTCTATGTCTTGATAGGAGTTACCTGGGTGAATCCATTTGTAAAAATTTTATAGTTAAGATCTATACACTTAAGAATAATGAATGTTACCTTAAAGAGAAACAGAAAATAATAATCAGGTAGAGATAGGAAATGGAGGAAGTATAGGTAAAAAAACAATAGGAAAGAATAGTAATAATTGTTGGAAGTGGGTAATAGGTACACAGTGATCATTGTACTATATATTGTTTTCCTTGTATATGTTTAAAATTTTCCATAATAAAATATTTAAAATATATATTTAGAGATGGAAAAATATATATTCTTAGCCCAACACTATTCAAAGACTTCCTTTAGTCTAAAGGGTCATGTATGATTTAGCCCCCACCTGCATCACCGACTCTGTGGACATGAGTTTGTGTGAACTCCGGGAGTTGGTGGTGGACAGGGAGGCCTGGCGTGCTGTGATTCATGGGGTCGCGGAGAGTCGGACACGACTGAGCGACTGAACTGAACTGAACTGAACCTCTCCCTTTACCAGCTGAGCTACAGTGGAGAAGGCAATGGCACCCCACTCCAGTACTCTTGCCTGGAAAATCCCATGGACGGAGGAGCCTGGTAGGCTGCAGTCCATGGGGTCGCGAAGAGTCGGACACGACTGAGCAACTTCACTTTTCACTTTACCTCTCCCTTTTGTCTCTCTCCTGCAGGTCTGCCCTGGCTCTGTCAGTCTGGTCTTCTTCTTTAAAAAAAAAACAAACTACTTATTTATTTAGCTGTGTTTAGTCTTAGTCGTGGCACGCAGGGTCTTAGCTGTGTCATGTGGGGTCTTTCGTTGCAGGGCATTGGACTCTCTAGTTGTGGCGAGTGGGCTCTGCAGTTGCAGCACATGGGCTTAGTTACTCTGCAATATGCGGGGTCCTGGGCTTCACTGGTGGCTCAGCAGTAAAGAATCTGCCTGCCAATGTAGGAGACACAGGCTTGATCCCTGGGTTGGGAAGATCCCCTAGAGAAGGAAAGGGCAACCTACTCCATTATTCTTGCCTGGTAAATCCCATGGACAGAGGAGCCTGGCGGTCCATGGGGTTGCAAAGTCAGACATAATTTAGCAACTAAACAACAATGCGGGGTCTTAGATCCTTGACCAGGAATTGAACCAGCATCTCCTGCATTGCAAGGCATATTCTTAACCAATGGCCACTAGGGAAGTCCCGAGTCTGGCCTTTTACTTCCTCTACTGACTCAGGAATATTCATGCTACATCCTTTCTCTGATTATTTACTCTCGTTTAGGGCTGGCTCTAAACTCCTTGAAGGCAGGAAGATCATTCTATTTTATTCTATACATGGATATATGCTGCCTAGACTTCTGCCTGCCATGTATTACTGAGACAAGAAATATTTGTATATGGAAGTAAAGAAAAGATAAATTAATATATTTATGGACTGTTCACATCATGTAGATTTTTAAGAACCAGATTAGACTATGGATGAACTAAAACCTCAGAATGTATTTCTTCATCTTTTTAAGTTTCAGTAAAACTTTCTCCATCAGCAGCTTTCTACATAAACACTCATTTCTCTGTTTTGTTTTTGTTTTTTTTAATGGTAATTTGAAACATTTGAGGGAGAGGTTGAAATTTTACAAAAATTTTCAGCTGTTATTACCAAGAGTCATTTTTTTCCATGCTAGAGGAAAGTTTACAAATATATAGCATGCATGTGTTAGTTGCTCAGTAGTGTCTGACTGTGACCCCATGGACAGTGACCCCAGGCTCTTTCATTCATGGGGTTTTCCAGGCAAGAATACTGGAGTGGGTTGCCATTTTCTTCTCCAGGAGATCTTTCCAGCCCAGGGATTGAACCTGGGTCTCCAACTTTGCAGGTAGACTCTTTACCATCTGAGGCACCAGGGAACTCCAATATGTAGCATAGCTATTGTTTTGTAGTTTAAATAACTAAAAATGAAAAAATATGAACACAGCTGCTGGCATTTAAAATCTATCAATAGGTAAATAAGGCAAGGAAATAAGTAATGAACCTGCTTTTATTTTTGATTGCCAAGAGTAAACTTTGGACCGTTAAGAAAAAGATTGAACAAAATGCTGGAGTTTTGATAATAAAAAGAAAATCTAGCTTGCAGTTTTAAAATATGATTAAACAATGAACACATTAAAATGTATCTGTTAAATATCTAAGTGCTACATTTTTCAAATGCCAATGAAAATTTTGAACATTTATTCTGGGTGCATTCTGTTTTTAGAAGAGCAGAAATCAAATGGTTTATATCAAAACTTTGGTAATTTTCTTTCATACTACTGATGTGTTTTAATGAACACATTAAACACTTCAATATATTTAAACTATATACATGTTTATATATATATTTTAAAATACATATAAAATATGTATATATGTACATATATGTGTGTATATATTTACATGTACTCTGTTTTCCTTGTATATGTTTAAGCGTTTCTATAATAAAATATTTTAAATATATGTTTTAGAGGAAAAAATGTATATTTTTAGCCCAGCACTTTTCAAAGACTTCCCTGTTATAGCCTACAGGCCTCTGAATGATTTAGCCTCCACTTAAATATATATATGTATATATAGGTGCATATATATATATTTACATATATATATATATATCTTAAACTTTAATGTGCACACAAATCACCAGGTCATCTTATAAAATGCAGAGTTAGTAGATCTTGATTTTGATTTAGCAGATCTTGGGTGGGACCTGAAATTCTGCATTTCTATTAAGTTCCAAGGTAGTGCCAATGCTGCTGGTCTAGGGACCACACTTTGAGCAGTGGTTCTCCATATATTACTGAACTTTGTTAGCAGATGGAAGTTTTATTGCTAAAAGACATAACTAGAAGGAACTTTGGGGATCATTTAACACTGTCCTGCTTTTGGGAGATGAACATCTATCATGTGGGACAGATAGGTCTTCTCTTTTTGAAGATCTTTAAGGACATACCAAACTGATCTATGTGCATCCCGTATTAATGTTTAATCACACTAGTCCTTGAGGAACACATACTCTGTTAAAAGTGGTAAATATATAGGCACATGAACAATTTAAAACTAATATAGGCAGTAGATAGCTAAAGGCTAGCTGCCATCCTTGGATCTCATTCAAATATATCTTTCAGTTTATCTTTGAAATTAAATTAAAACTTGTTTTTATCCTTAACTGTTTTTTTCATGCTATCATATATATAATCATATGCTATATCAAAAAATCCTTTGTATTATAAAAATATAAATTAAGAAACACTACTTGAATGTTTTACATAGCACGTCTGATAGAAGCTCAGAGAAAAGGAAAAATTAGCAATCACTGGGCATTGTCCTAAAGGTTTCATTTGGGAGACGGTTTTTAAGCAGAGTCTGTAGTAGCAAGTAGGAGCACAGTAGGGAAAGGTGGCATGCTTCAGGATTCTTAGGTCAAGCACATGTAGAACAACTTGGCTAGAGCAAAGGGTTCATTGGAAGACTTTTAAAAATTACATATATCAAAATAAAAGAAGTAAAATTGGAGTTATGCAGTGGAGAGCTTTAAAGACTGAGGCTCAAGGATTTGCTCACTCTTGCAAAGGCAATGGGAGTCACTGAAGATGTTTTATGGGTGAATGGTGGAAGAAAGCACTGTCAGGAGGACTGGTGGAGATAAGAGCTGGAGGCAGAGAGCCCATCAGCTTTACCCTCTGAGCCCAGGGCCTAGACATAGATGTGGCGTATAGGGAGAAGTGGATTTGGAGAAGGTTTGTTTGGACAAAAAGCCCTGAATCTGGTCTAGTATAAACGTTTTCAGCTTTAAGTTAAATCAGTTATTCTTCTTTGATTACTGTGAACACGGGAGGAAGTGACTTTTAAAAGCTAGAAAATGACGAGTCTGTTACTTTTAACTGTTTTTATATTTTTTTAACCTGTCAAAATGTTTCGATGCTCAGTTCTTTGTAAACCTAAAAACACAAACATACACAGATACATACACAAACACACACAGTAACTGCACATACCATCTTCTCTCAACTTGTCCTGCCACTTCTATTTCTTTAACCACTCTGTGTAGAAGAATCTAAACTCATTTCCACTTTGCACCATGCATATATTTAAATCTACCTTCTCCCTTCCACTCAGTTGGAATTTCTCTAAAGAATCATCTCCTCATTCCTCTGAAGAAGCATTTCCTAATGCTTCAACACCAAAATAGCTCTATTATGAAAAATTTCAAACACACAGGCAAATAAGCAACACAATAAACTCTATATCTCCACCACTTATATTTGATAATTATCAAGGTTTTGCCACAGCTTCCCTGGTGGCTCAGATGGTAAAGAATCCACCTGCAATGTGGGAGACTTGGGTTCAGTCCCCGGGTTGGGAAGATTCCCTGGAGGTGGGCATGGCAACCCTCTCCAATATTCTTGCCTGGAGCATCCCCATGGACTAGAGGAGCCTGGCGGGCTACAGTCCATGGCGTTGCAAAGAGTCAGACACAACTGAGCGACTAAGCACAGAACATCCTTCTTTATTGTTTGCTGAATTATTCAAAAGAGCCTACATATCATGTTATTCCACTGCTACACACTTAGGTACATTTTTTTCTAAGTAAATATGGGCATTTCTTCTATAATTACAATGTCATTATCACACCTAACAAAATTAACAGTTACTCCTTAATATAATCTAATACCCAGTACTATAATCAAATTTCCCCCTGTGATCTCAAAAATGTCTTTTTATAATTGTTTTGTTTGAATCGGGATCCAAACAAGGTCCACATATGACATTTTCTTGATATGTCCCTGAAGCCTCTTGGGACCAAAAACATTTCCCCTCCTCCTCTCTTCTGCTCTCTCCTTTTCTCCCTCTTTGTCTTTGACATGTTTTAAAAAGAAAACCAACTGGGTCAGTTGATTTAAAGAATATCCTACAGTCTGGATTCTTTATTTGCTTTCTTGTGGTGTCATTTAGTTTTTCCTTTCTCACTTTGTATTTGTAGAATATTGAAATCACCCCTAGATGCTTATTCAGGTTCAAGTTCAGCATTTTACAGCAGGGATAATTTATAGGTGGTGCTGTACGCTTTGTATCAGGAGGCATACAGTGTCTTAAGTCCCACTATTAATGCTGCTAAGATTGATCAATGGGTTCAAGTGTTGACAGCCTGATCCCTCCATCAACTATTCACCTGATCAGTCATCCATCAATGATTTTTTTGCCTGAACCGCTTATTTCATTGGAGTTTGAAAATGGTAGTGATTTTTTCCAATTCTATCATCCATTACAAGTTTATGGAATTTACTTACAAAGAAGAATTTTTCTTTCCTCATCAATCGGGTTATTGAATTAGCCTGCAAAGCACTTTAGACAAGGAAATGCAGCACAGGGCTGACTTCTTTCCTTTTACTTCCCAGTCTTCAGGATAAGATGGGGTCTAGCTACTTTCAGAGGTGTCCAATGAAGTGTTGCCCCCACCCTCTTGCTGTGGAATTCTCTTTTGTTCCCTACTTCTCATTCTCTTTTTAAAAATATTATTTAGAATTCATAAGATAACTCCAAAATCACTGTGGATGCTGATTGCAGCCATGAAATTAAAAGACGCTTACTCCTTGGAAGGAAAGTTATGACCAACCTAGATAGTATATTAAAAAGCAGAGACATTACTTTGCCAACAAAGGTCCGTCTAGTCAAGGCTATGGTTTTTCCAGTGGTCATGTATGGATTTGAGAGTTGGACTGTGAAGAAGGCTGATCATTGAAGAATTGATGCTTTTGAACTGTGGTGCTGGAGAAGACTCTTGAGAGTCCCTTGGACTGCAAGGAGATCCAACCAGTCCATTCTAAAGGAGATCAATCCTGGGTGTTCACTGGAAGGACTGACGCTAAAGCTGAAACTCCAATACTTTGGCCACCTCATGCGACGAGTTGACTCACTGGAAAAGACTCTGATGCTGGGAAAGGTTGGGGGCGGGAGGAGACGGGGATGACAGAGAATGAGATGGCTGGATGGCATCACTGACTCGATGGACATGAGTTTGAGTGAACTCCGGGAGTTGGTGATGGACAGGGAGGCCTGGCGTGCTGTGATTCATGGGGTCGCAAAGAGTTGGTCACGACTGAACGACTGAACTGAACTGACTGAACTGATGACTCTTTTTACAGTTCATCTCCAGTAACAGCAGGGAAAGCAGAATATAAACATGGATTTAGACGTAAGTAAGTTTGATGTTTTGGTGATGGAGCACGTGAATTGCTTCTATTTTCTCAGAATAATAAGAGGCAGAATCATCAACTGAAAGTAGTCCTTCAAATTAAGGCCAAGATGAAGACTTCAGGATACACAGTTAGTCACTTTATATAATAACACAATGAAGATTTGCTTTCACCACTTATTACTTATTTTGTATACTCATCATGAACAAATTTGTATTACAATATTTTTAAAGACCCTTTGGGATTGTTTTCACTATGGAAGTTTATTTCTGGGTTTCTTTAAGGAAACAAAGGAGGCATTGTAATGGGAATGATTTGCTTCATCATATAAAATTTAAATGTTGCCTTTTGGGATTAAAAAGGAAAATGTTCCATTATAGATATTGTGGGCTAAAAGCCAAACTTTTATAAAACTTTGATAATCTCTGCAACCATAAAAATGATCTATTTTAAGATAAGAGACTCACATTTCTACTCATCTGGTTAGAAATTACTGAAGTAACTGAATAAAATAGAAAAAAAATAATGCGAAATAGTTTACTTACTGAATTAATTAATAGAAGTAAACAATGAAAATTATTTTTTTTTAATTTCCTTTAAGGTAACATCTGTAAGATACCATATTGGTAAATTGAAAGTGCAGCTCATATTACATTCCAAAGAGATAATGTTTTATCATTTCCTGTGGCAAGAATATAATTTAGAATTAATCAAAACAAAGCTCTTAGAAGCATGTAAGTTTGTATGCTCTTGGATAAAGCATTGGTAACAAAATTTTCAAAGGAAAGTGTCCTTTAAAAATTCTGTTACAAATGTAACATTTGTACCTCTGTCCTTATTGACTTTTGTAGGTCTGATCCTTATTGAAGTTCTCCTTGTTTACCTAGTTTGGGTGTGTGTGTGTGTTGGGGGTGATGCTCTGTGTTTGTTCAAAAAGATGTAGGAAAGTAGAAAATAAAAAGTGTATTATTTAGGGCAAAAAATACAAATCTAGCTTTGCAGAGTTTAGAGTCTGGTTGAGGAGACTATACATAGAAGAAAATGATGCGCAAATGTTATGTAAATGAGTATGACTTAGGGCATGTACAAAAGCAAGTCAACACAACAAAGTGAGCTCGTAAGTGCCTGCTACTGGAGTAAAGACTAGATATACTAAAATCTAAAAGACTAGATATACTAGGTATGTCTTCCTCTGCAGCATTTGAAATGTCTGACCATTCCCTCTTTGATATTTTCTTTACTGGTTTAGATTTTTTGATGCTATAATTTCCTATATTTCATACTTCCTCTCTTTCCACTCTTTTTCAGCTTCTCTTGCCAGCTCCTCTTCTTCTCAGGAATCAATCAGACTCAGTCACTGACCCTCTTCTTTGGCAACAACATCTGATACCTGGCACTGCTATCTATATCAAGCATGGTTCTGAACACACTTCATTTGGTCCTTACAATAATCATGTAGTAGGGAGTATTATTAGTGTTGTCTGACAATGAGGAGCATGCAATCAAATTACTTACCATAGTAATTTGCTCAATACTTTTCAATGGTTTTCTATTCTTTATTTTTAGCATAACATCTATTTTTTATTTTCAAAATATAACATTTTTTAAAATACAAGAGTAATTCATGAGTGTCCGTATTAGTCAGGGTTGTCCAGAAAAATAGAACAATATGATATACATATATAAACACGTATATATATATGTTCATTGGAAGGACTGATGCTAAAGCTGAAACTCCAATACTTTGGTCACCTCACGCGAAGAGTTGACTCACTGGAAAAGACTCTGATGCTGGGAGGGATTGGTGGCAGGAGGAGAAGGGGATGACGGAGAATGAGATGGCTGGATGGCATCACCGACTCGATGGACATGAGTTTGAGTGAACTCCGGGAGTTGGTGATGGACAGGGAGGTCTGGCGTGCTGTGGTTCATGGGGTTGCAAAGAGTTGGATATGACTGAGCGACTGAACTGAACTGAACTATGTTTGTATATGTATATATATATAAATCCATATGATTATATAATAATGAGGATTGGCTGATGTGATTGTGGAGGCTAAGTCTCAAGATCTGCAACTGACAAGTTGGACACCCAAGAGAGCTGATGGTATAGTTCCAGTGCAAGACTGAAGGCATAAGAAACAGGAGAGTCAGTGGTGGGAGTTCAGGTCTGAGTCTAAGGTCAAAGGCAGGAGAAGACTGATGTCCCAGCTGTGAGGCAGTCAGGCAGAGGGGCAAAATGTCCTTTCCTAAGCCTTTTTGTTCTATTCGGGCCTTCAGTGGATGGATGAGGTCCAGCCACACTGGGGAGCACAATCTGCTTTACTCTGTCTACTGATTCAAATATTAATGTCATCCAGAAACACCCTCATAAGTATACCCAGAATAATATTTAATCAGATATCTGGGCAGCCCTTGGCCTCTTCAAGTTGGTTTATAAAAATAACCATCACATCATAAAATATTTAAAAACAAATTACAAAATATGAATTGATAATCTCTCCTCTCTTATCATTTTTTCCATCATGTACTCTGATCCTGCTCTGCGAATCGTTCTCCACTTCAAACAGGCAAAACATTGACACAAACCGGGAGGTTTGTCCAAACTGTTTCCCTTGCCCAGGACAATTATTTTTCCTTCTCATCACTTTAATTTTAACTCAGATATCATCATCTGTAAGTGATTAATATACCTTGATCACCTTATCCAAAGTAGTACTCAATCTGACATTCCTATATTAATCCTAGAATCTCCTAGTCACTATGTTTCTATTCTATTCTATTTTCTTTATGGGACCTATTGTCTGATATTAGCTTACTTATTTGGCTTCCCAGGTAGCTTATTTATTATTATTATTTTTTGCATTGATATTTTCCTTCAACTAAGATATAAGCACCACAAAAGTAAGGACCATGTCTATCTTGATAGTACTTTATCTCCAGAACCTAGACATGTACCTGGCACAGAGTAAATGATTAATAAATATTGCATGATTGAATGAATGAATGGTAGCTCCCAGTATCTGCAATCTTATCCTCTAAGTTTCAAGTCCCAAGGAAAGAACGTCCTTTTCTGTCACTTAGCCATATTGGACCAATTGTTGTGGCCAGCAGGTAGAATAATTTTCCTAAAACATAGCAGTAATATATCATTTCCCTACTCAACAACCTTTGATGTCTTCCCCTGGCTTTCTGAATAGCTTAAAGATTTAGGTTGCATTTAAGGCCCTAGATTATCTACAATTAATACTCTATCTAACACTTTTCTCCAAATGCTCTAAGCTACCATCAAACTATACCCGTCACAAAGCTCCTTTACATTTGTTACTTCTGCTTCTTAAAACTGGGACATTATTCTTCCCATCTCTACTTCAATTCTTTCCCATCATTATAGATTAAGGTCCCATGGCACCCTTCCGCTGAGATTTCCCTGAACACCTTGAGCCGGTAGAATTTATCTTTCTCATCTGGATTTTGATGTTCCTTGCTTTATGCCCCTTTGTTAGAACTTAGACATGTACAGTTTTATATCAAAGTTATTTTTGCCTATGCATTCTTTTCCTTGACTAGAATGTAAGCATATAGAGAACAGAGTGAGACAGGCCTGGGGTAGCTGAGATAACATGGACTTTGATATGGCAGAAACTGTTTAGTCTGAAAAAATCCAAAGCACCCTAAAAATGGGGACTAACAAAAGAAAATTCTTCCAATAGTTTGTCAGTCATGTGTTAGGGTGCCTGATAAATGTTAGTTTTCTTCCTTTGCTGCGTCTTTATCTTCATGCTTTTATACTG
This sequence comes from Moschus berezovskii, assembly GCF_049115385.1. Lineage (NCBI taxonomy): Eukaryota > Metazoa > Chordata > Mammalia > Artiodactyla > Moschidae > Moschus > Moschus berezovskii. The sequence goes on along the minus strand of NC_142470.1, from coordinate 66,669,859 downwards.
TTTATTATCATGGAGATTTGGCAAATATTTCCAGAATAGGTTGTATGAAAAGGTTATCTTCATAATTCCAATCTCTCACATAGACCTCATTTCTAAATTTTAAATTCCAAGTACATGATCTGCTATTTTCTCAAGTTCACCACATCCCACACATGAATCCATATTGTTCTGGCTTCCCCCTCAATTTCCTTACTTCTGTCATTGGCAAAACTATCTATCCTTTACTCAGTCTATTTGAGTCACTTTATCTTTTTTTTTTATCATCTTCATCTTCTTTATCTGCTAAATCCTTTTCTCCTGCTTACCTTTAAAAATACCTGTAGCATCTTTCTTTTCATTCCACTACCACTGTTCTAGTTCAGCCTCTTAGCAGAACTGGCTTAAATCACTATACAGGATCCCATGAAATATTAGTATACGCCCAAGCATTAGAACCACTGTACTACTTAAAGAATAAATGAGTGGATGAATGCTGTATAGATGAACAAGAGATCCAAAGCCTATCTTGTGCATTAATTTCCATAACTGAATTTATATAAAGTGTTTTAGTTGTTTTAAGAAAGACAAAGACTATTCCAAAACAAATTTAATTGACTTAAACTTAGAAGTAGTACATATCATTAAGCTTTTCAAGACTAAGTTTGCAGGTGAGGGTGTGTGGAAAAGTGTTAAAAGCAAACCAATAAAGTTTGGATATTTTAATTCCAACCAAGTAAGGGATTGTCTTTTGAAGAAGCTCATCAGATCTGGCAGTCTATTAAGGAAAGTATGAAGATAGAAGTCAACAGTGAACCCTAACCTTCAAAGAAGATGAGAACATGAACAAATTTCAGATTAAAAAATCAGTATGGACTCTAAAGCACCTGAATTCAAGTAAAAAAATAGTCACAATCTTTGTCTTTTAAAATGTACTCAGTCACAGTTTGGAATCTTACATATGTTATATCTGGTAAATGACTCTAGGTCATGTGGCTAAATTTGCTTTCTCCTTTTTTGGGTAGCCAGCCTCTAAGATGTTTCTGAATAAAGTCTGCCTCTTGGTACCCACACCCTTGAGTAGTCCCCTCCCACATTATTCCAGGGTGGGTCTGTGTGACCAGTAGCTACACCAGAAGTGATGGTATGTCTCTTCCAAGATTAGGTTATGAAAGGACTGTAGCTTCTTTCTTGGCCTCTCTTTCCTTCTCAGTCCACACCCATGACCTCATGTAGAGTTCCTCATAACCAGTTAACTAAAGAAGAAACACTTGAGCTTGGTTTTCTGTGCAGTGATTCTGCATGACATGCAGACAATATACAACAGTGAATGGTTGTAGCACCTTGACTTCACTCTGGGATAGCTCAGAAGGAAGGTGGTAAAGGGAAGTCCTCTAAGTGGCAGAACTTTGAGCAGAGTATCTGGTTGTTCATTTTGTCTAGAGAGATGGTGGAGGTATAGATATGCATTGACTCATAGGTTATGGTTGGATGGCCAAAGACTTGGATGGTTCACAATTAGAAAATTGAGGAGGAAGAGGTATGAGAACAGACCTCTCCAAATGGGCATACAATGTGAAGATATTTACATCCCATGTGAATGCACACCAAAAGGTGACTTTAGTAAAGAAAATTTTAATAATCAGGTGGATAAGATGACCATAAAATATAGATGTCAATTAGCCTCCTCCCCCAGACATCCCTGTTATTGCCCAACAGTTTCATGAGCAAAACAGCAAGGATGAAAGTTTTACACAGGCTCAGCAAGGCCTTTCACTCACCAGGGCCAATTTGTCTGCGCCTTTTCCTGAGTACGTAGCCTGCCAACAACAAAGACAAACACAGAAACCCTGATACAGCTCCTCTGGTGGGGATATAGCTCCTTGGCATAAAGTTGATGTTAAATTGTTCCCATAATGGAAAGGGCAGCACTTACTTCTAATAGCACAGACAGTTATTCTGGATATGGACTTTACTCCCTACCTGTAAATTTGTGGTAAAGCTATCAGAATATCTTATCTACCATCATGAGATTTTACATACCATCTCTTCTGACCTAGGAAGTAATTTTATAGCAAATGAAATGTAATCAAGCCATGTTCATAGAATCTACTATTTTTACTGTATTCCCAACATCCTGAAGCAGCTGGCTTGATAGAATGGTGGGATGGCCTTTTGAGACTCTGCTATGGTCAGCGAGTGGCAATACCTTGTCGAGCTGAAGCAGTGTCCTTCAGGATGTAGTTAAATGTCCAATATATGATCCTGTTTCTCTTATAGCCAGAATTCACAGATGCAGGAGTTAAGAGGTGGAAATGAGAGTGATTTCTCTATTACCCCTAGTGCTCTTACAGCAAAAATTTTGCTTCCCATTTCTTTGGTTTTAGGGTTTCTTAGTCTAAGAGATCTCATTTTCAAGGAGAAGATGGCTTCCACCATGGGGACACAATGATTCCATTGAATGGGAAGCTGAAACTTCCACCTAGTCACTTTGAGTTCATATGCTTGTGAACCAATCAGCAAAGAAGTCATAAGCTGACGTAGTTGATCCAGGAAGTTGGGTGGTTACTGCACCGCGGAAATGGAGGGATGTGTCTGGAACGTAGATCCTCAGTAGGAATTCCTATGCTCTGTGATTAAAAGAAATGGAAAACTACTACAACTCAATTTAGGCAGGGCTGTTACCAGTTCAAATCCTTCAGGAATAAAATTAGGCTCCCCAACCAGACAGGAACCATGACCAGCTGAACTGCTAGCAAAGGGATTACAGGTTAAGTTGAGAAAGGAGGTGGTTATAAATGTTAGCTATGACCAAGTGACCAGGTGCAGAAATGAGAACTGTAATTGTTATGAGTAACTTTTGCATATTTTGATATGAATATGTTTGTGTATATGTTGACCAAATATTTTTTGCTTACTTCCCCTTTCATCCCTTTACCATCTAACACAAGATGTCTTAACAGTAGTTAACTCTATATCTCAATATTTCAATTATAGCATAATCAGAGTGTAAATTGGCTAGAATAGCTAATTTTTTTAGCAAAGGGCCAGATAGTAAATAATTTAGACTTTTTTAGGTTCTGTGGGTCATAGTCTCTGCTGCATATTTTTTTTGGATAACACTTTATTTTAAAACATTATAAAATATACAATGTTATTTTAAAACTTTTATTTGATATTTTAACATTATATTTGTATTATCAAATTGTTATACAAATATTAAAAAAGAAAATTCTTAGCTCACAGGCTATGCAAAAACAGGTTAAAATTTAGCCTATAGGCATAGTCTCCCAACTCATTTACTAGAAAAAGAATGAATACCAGCCATAGACAAGGAACAGAAAGCTTATATAGTCTTCTGAGGAAAGCGTTAGCCTGCTTTGGTTGTGTGCAGATCAGGTATATCATGTTATGCATAACTTTCCTATTGCTTTTCTTTGGAGATTAAGTATAGTTTAAGAAGTTATGTTGGAGAAGAAAGTATCAACCCACTCCAGTATTCTTGCCTAGAGAATGGGATAGCAGAGCCTGGCAGGCTACAGTCAATGGGGTCTCAAAGAGTTGGACGTGACTGAGTGACAAACAAGATAATATGTCAGGGTGCCAAGGTGAGAGGTACAGTTGACCCTTGAACAACATGGGTTTGAACTTCCTGAGTCAACTTATGTGTGGATGTTTTTCAATAAATACTACAGTACTACACTGATCCATGGATAGTTGAATTTGTGGATGCAGAACCACAGATAGGAGAGCTGACTGTAAAGCTACAGGCAGATTTTCAACTGTAGGGAGGGTGTGTGCCCTTAACCCCCAGGTTGCTCAAGAGTCAACAGCAGTGCATTGTGGTGGTTTTGAAATGTGTCAACTCAGCTAGACTGAACTATATTTCCCAGAATTCCTTTCTGACTGTGTTGCCAGTTAGAATTGGCTACAAGAGAAGCTCTTATAAAGAGCTGGAGGGTAGAAACAAAGCAGCAGCCATTGTTGTAAAAACTCACGTGTGTTGATCTACTGGCTTATCTCATTGGCATGGGTCAGTAGTGAGACCTGCAATGGTTCCACCTTCTCCTTAATTCTTCAACTTCTCCACTCTTGGGGCCAGGTGATGAAGAATACTAGCTTCTCCTGCAGACACTCATATCATCACAAAAGAGCAACGAGAATGGCCAGTGGGTGTTTGTTCTTGTGGGTTCCAGCTTGGTTCTTGTAATCCCCCACTTAGGTCTTTTTTTTCTGACTCTGTTTTGCCTAGAGTCTTCAAATTCCAGCATCAGTGGCTAAGGCAACAGCCTAATGTAGACTATCCAGTCAGCTTCCATAATTGTGTAATGAAGAACCGACTCATTGGAAAAGACCCTGATGCCAGGAAAGATTGAAGGGAGGAAGAGAAGGGGACGACGGAGGATAAGATGGTTGGATGGCATCACTGACTCAATGGACATGAATTTGAGCAAACTCTGGGAGATAGTGAAGGACAGGGAAGCCTGGCATGCTGCAGTCCATGGGGTTGCAAAAAGTTAGACATGACTTAGCAACTGAATAACAAACAGCAAATTCCTTACAAAATTACATATATACATACATTTATGCATATTTATGTGTATATATAAATACATAATCTCAGAATGACTTTACTTCTCTGAATGATATGCCCTATTACCTGGCTTTAGTACTTGGTGGCATCCTTACTTGGTGGTATCTTGCCTTCAAGAGCTGTTAAACCACTCCAATCCCAGACTAAAAGGACCAAGAAGCAGTAAATCTTTGGAGATTAGAATCCTGAGCATGGTGTGTTCTCCTTACTCTGAGTATCGATGAAAATCTACATCTACTCTTAAGGAAATTCCATTGTTTAGAACTCAATAAAAATTTTTAGGATACAAATTTTGCATAGTGGCAGTTTATGGAACCAAATTACTTTCTTATTATCTTTCTCACGTTCAGAGAAATCCCGATCATAGGATGCATAGGTTTCTATAAACTATTTTATTAACATAACCATAATACAAATTTATTTTAATACAGACAACTACATACAGTCTGTAATCTTATTTGGCTCTGCTCTTTTTTTCTATATTTAGAGTCCCAGACGTTTACTAAACAGTTCCTATTAAGGCTTACTTTGCATCCTACAGTCAATTTATTGCAGTTAAAGCCCAGTTACTTTCAGATATTAAATTTACAGCTTCATTTGAAGTCCTACCTTTTCCCTATATTACATACTTAGTGCAATCTTTCCCAGATTCAAGTTCCTTTTGTCTCAGGATTCCTGGTCCTCAGATATATGTGCTCCCATCAGAAGAGTATAAGAATTAGACTACCAAGTGGTAGCAAGAATGAAGAATAAAAAAGTCAAAGGGGAGAAGATGAATTAGAGGCAAAAAATAAAGACTTAAGGAAGATGTAATAGCAGCAGTAATAAATCCTAACACATATTTTTCATTTTTCATTAGCTAGCCAGAGTACTATGCTTTTAAAGAATATTTTTAGTTTATTAGAAAATATTTATTGAATAAATTCTTTCCTTTTTTCATCTCTTATTGTGAAATATTTTACTCTAATATTACAAATAAGTGAATTTAAAGAAAAATAATGAACACCCATGTTCTCACCACTTAGTTTAGGAAATAGAACATTATCACCAGCTGTGATATCACCAACTTTCCCTTTCTTGATGTATCATCCAGGGTTCTATCATGCCCAAATGCAGCCACAGATTTAAATTTTGTGTTTTTCATTAACTTGCTTTTCTTCATGCTTTGGCCTCATACATATATATCCTAAAACAATTTAGTTTTGCTTGTTCTTATACTTCATATAGGTGAAATCAAATTGTATGTATACATACTCTGTAATTTTCATCATTCACTCAACTTTGTTTTTAAAATGTTGTGTGTGTGTGTTATGGTTCATGCACTTTCTCTGTTGTGGATTCCATGGCTGTATCCACTATATTTGGGCTTTCCTGGTGGCTCAAGTGGTAAAGAACCTCCCTGTCAATGCAGGAGATATGGGTTCAATCCCTGGCTTGTGAAGATCCACTGGAGATGGAAATGGCAACCTACTCCAGTATTCTTGCTTGGTTTTTTTCTATTTGGTACAAAAAAAAAAAAAGACTACACTTCTAGCCATATATTCAGTTTAGTAGAGCCATGAGAATGTGTTTTGAGCCCTAAATTTTTCCTCAGTGCTATTTGCCCTATCTGCCAACCAGATGGGGAAGTATCAGAGAACTAAACTGAAAGGATGGCAGAGCCACTGGTAAGGAGGAGGCCGGGTTTTTGAATGACAATGAGGATCAGAGCATCAACACATTTGCCCCCACAAACTGGCATCGGTATGTGACACAAATCAGAAACAAATCCTTTTAGTGTTGATTCATCATAACCTGGGGAGTTAAGGAAGCTGGCATACCTGGCTGAGAAAACCTATCCATTGCAATTAATTTTTTTTTTTGTCTGGTAGGAAAGAAGGATGTAATTTATTGCCTCCAGTCAGTAAACCACAGGCTTCCTTGGTGGCTCAGATGTAAAGAATCTGCCTGCAATACAAGAGACCCTGGTTCAATCCCCGGGTCAGAAAGATCCTCTGAAAAAGGGAATGTCTACCTACTCTAGTATTCTTATCTGGGGAATTTCATGGACAGAGGAACTCGGCAGGCTACAATCCATGGTGTCACAAAGAGTCGGGCACAACTGAGCAACTAACACTAACTCACCAGTAAACCATAGTCTGAGCTCCAAGTATTGAATATGTCCAAACTTGCCTTGCTGACCTGTATTGCCACGTCTTCAAATATCAAGTTTTCAAGTATGAGTGGAAAGATGCTTAGAATTTCTATTCTATTCCTGTTATCTCTTCCTGGCAGTACTGCATGGTTTTAATCACTGTAGCTTTAGGATAAATCTCATGATGCAGTAGGACAAGAATCCCCACTTCATTCTACTTTGTTAAGAATTTACTGGCCTTTCTTGGACATTCACTATTCTACATACAGATCAGAATTAGCTTCATAAATTTATGAAAAACTTTATGAGATTTTTATTTGGGTTGCTTTGAAACAATGCTTCCCTGATAGCTCAGTTGGTAAAGAATTTGCCTGCAGTGCAGGAGACCCTAGTTTGATTTCTGGGTCAGGAAGATCCTCTGGAGAAGGGATAGGCTACCCACTCCAGTATTCTTGGGCTTCCCTTGTGACTCAGCTGGTAAAGAATCCACCTGCATTGCGGGAGACCTAGTTTCGATCCCTGGGTTAGGAAGATCCCCTGGAGAAGGGAAAGGTTAACCACTCCAGTATTCTGACCTGGAGAAATCCATGGACTGTATAGTCCACAGGGTCACAAAGAGTCGGACACAACTGAACGAGTTTCACTTTCACTTTGAAACAATAGATAAACAGGAGAAGAAATTAATATCCTTAACATATTAAGACTTCTTCTTACTCATCTGTTCAATACCTAGTGTTTTTCAATGTGGTTTTATATTTTTATCCAGAAGAGCATGAACTCCAAAAATTAGATAGCATTGTGGTAGGCAGAACACTCTCTCCCTCCAAATGTCAATGTCCTAATTCCCAGAATCTATGAGTATGTCACCTCATATGACAAAAGGGATTTTGTGAATGCTATTAAGGTTAAGGACCTTGAAATAGGGAGATTAACCTGGCAATTATGCTGGACCTGATCGAATGACATAAATCCTTAAAAGCAGAGAAACTTCCCTGGCTTGATCAGACAGAGATGTGACTGCTGAGTATGCTCAGGAACATGCTTTGAAAGTGGAGAAAGAGGGCTGTGAGCCAAGGAACGTGGGCATCCTCTAAAAGCTGCAAATGGCAGAAAACAAATTCTCCCCTTAGAGCCCCTGGGAAAGAATACAGTCCTGCACACACCAAGGTATTAGACCAGTGAGAACCACATCAGCTTCTAACCTAGAGCACTGCAAGAAAATTAATCTGTGGTTTTAAAAGCCATATTTGTAGCAATTGTTATGGCAGAAATAAAAAATGAATATAGTATTATTATGGTTTTATACAATCAGATTTTGTTCAAATTTACCTGTATATTAAACACTTCTGTTGCTTACAATTCTTCATGATCTCAGACTTTCTTCCTTTCTGAATTAAGTTACAAATGACTTCCGAAGGTAGTTTACTAGAGGTCTGTTTATGGTAAATCCAGTCTTTTGCTTCCTTTTATTTTGTCTTGTTTTTGGAAATTTTCCACTGGGCATGAATTGCAAGGTTCAGTTCAGTTCAGTTCAGTCGCTTAGTTGTGCCTGACTCTGCAACCCCATGAGCCGCAGCACGTCAGGCCTCCTTGTCCATCACCAGCTCCCGGAGTTCACCCAAACTTATGTCCACTGAGTCAGTGTTGCCATCCAACCATCTCATCCTCTGTCATCCCCTTCTCCTCCTGCCCTCAATCTTTTCCAGCATCGGGGTCTTTTCAAATAAGTCAGCTCTTCGCATCAGGTGACCAAACCACTGGAGTTTCAGCTTCAACATCAGTCCTTCCAATGAACACCCAGGACTGATCTCCTTTAGGATGGACTGGTTGGATCTCCTTTCAGTCCAAAGGATTCTCAAGAGTCTTCTTCAACACCACAATTCAAAAGCATCAATTCTTCGATGCTCAGCTTTCTTTATAGTCCAACTCTCACATCCATACATGACTACTGGAAAAACCATAGCCTTGACTAGATGGAGATCAGTCCTGGGTGTTCATTGGAAGGACTGATGTTGAAGCTGAAACTCCAATACTTTGGCCACCTGATGTGAAGAGCTGACTCATTTGAAAAGACCCTGATGCTGGGAAAGATTGAAGGCAGGAGGAGAAGTATCGGGGACCAGCCTCGATATGACCCAGGGTATCCTCGGGATGAACGGCGTCGGCGTCAGAGAGAGAGAGAGAGAAAGAGAGAGAGAGAGACAGGGGCTGATGATTCCTTGATTTACGCTGGAAACCAATAAAACCCCAGCACGGGGTTTGCTCTGTTTACGTAGGCCGCAGGCGCCCTCTCGAATCACTGGAGGCACCCCACCAGGGCACCCCCTCGAGTGAGTTTTAGAAGCCCAGGCAGATAAGTAAATTCAGAGGGCCCAGCACTCCAAGGATCTCAACCAGAAAAAGGAGAATAGAGAAAAGGATGGAAAAAGAGAAAGAACGACACGGGGAGACCAAGCTTCAGTGAGCAAGGCCCAAAACTTTATTTTCCAGTGTTGCTTTTATATCCTAAGTTATGCACATAAGAAACAGAGAAAGGGAGGTATAGAGTCACGCCAAAATCGCGAGGGGTCAGCAGTCTTGACCCTTATCAGGATCAGGGCTTATTTTTGTGTGTCTTGTGATGAAAGTTTTAGGTGGTTTACATCCTCTTCTGGCCAGGGGGCCTGCTAACAGTTTATGGCCCTCTCTCCTAACAATAGGTTAGTTAGCAAGTAAAAGGCTTATATTCTTTTAAGGTGACTTTCCTAGAGTCAGGTGCTAGACACATAACAAAGTTACATTCCTATAAGGCACCGGTGTAGTGAGCTGCAAGAAAGGAATTTATTAACTTAAGATCTGATGTGGTTAAATCAAAGGCTACTACTTATATTCTCTATATGTGATTAATATATTTCCAAGGATACAATAGATAGAGGAAACTGCAGCAAGCATTGATTCAACAATGAAATCTTTTTTAGTACTACTCTAATGATTTTAACTTCTTCAACAGATTCCTGTATTTTAGAATATTAGGCTTTCTGTCCTTGCATGGCTGGGAGGCTATAAACAGTCACACTCATAGTTGTAAGAGCCCGGACAAACTTGTCATGCAAGTTAGAAAGTTATCAGAGGGGCTTGGATTGGAACACTCCTATTAAGCCGAGGAGAACTTTTAAACTACAGCTCTGAATTAATGTTTTCAGAGAAAGGTGGTTGGGGGGAAGCCCCTGTAAGTATTAGAGGACTTGGTAAGAGGCGTAAGATAGTAAAGCAGTCAGACTCCAGTTTTCTTTGGGGTAGATGCTCAGGTAAGTCCAGGGGGTTCCTCGAGCCCTGATTAGCCTTTGCCCGTCAGGCCTCTTCCCCAATTGACCTTTGCCATGGGTAGGATTTCCCTCGCTGGCTCCCAGCAGAGAAGGGGACAACAGAGGATGAGATGGTTGGATGGCATCACCGACTCAATGGACATGGGTTTTGGTGGACTCCGGGAGCTGGTGATGGACAGGGAGGCCTGATGTGCTACGGCTCACGGGGTCGCAAAGTGTCGGACATGACTGAGAGACTGAAATGAACTGAACTAACTAGATGGACCTTTGTTGGCAAAGTAATGTCTCTGCTTTTTAATATGCTGTCTAAGTTGGTCATAACTTTCCTTCCAAGAAGTAAGTGTCTTTTAATTTCATGGCTTCAATCACCATCTGTAGTGATTTTGGAGCCCCCAAAAATAAAGTCTGTCACTGTTTACACTGTTTCCCCATCTATTTCCCATGAAGTGATGGGACTGGATGCTGTGATCTTAGTTTTCTGAATGTTGAGCTTTAAGCCAACTTTTTCACTCTCCTCTTTCACTTTCATCAAGAGGCTCTTTAGTTTTTCTTCACTTTTGTCCATAAGGGTGGTGTCATCCGCATATCTGAGGTTACTGATATTTCTCCTGGCAATCTTGATTCCAGCCTGTGCTTCCTCCAGCCCAACTTTTCTCATGATGTACTCTGCATGTAAGTTAAATAAGCAGGGTGACAATATACAGCCTTGACATACTGCTTTTCCTATTTAGAACCAATCTGTTGTTCCATGTCCAGTTCTGACTGTTGCTTCCTGACCTGCATACAGGTTTCTCAAGAGGCAGGTCAGGTGGTCTGGTATTCCCATCTCTTGAAGAATTTTCCACAGTTTATTGTGATCCACACAGTCAAAGGCTTTGGCACGGTCAATAAAGCAGAAATAAATATTTTTCTGAAAGTCTCTTGCTTTTTCGATGATCCAGAGGATGTTGGCAATTTGATCTCTGGTTCCTCTGCCTTTTCTAAAACCAGCTTAATTATCTGGAAATTCACAGTTCATGTATTGCTGAAGCCTGGCTTGGAGAATTTCGAGCATTACTTTACTAGTGTGTGCTGCTGCTGCTGCAAAGTTGATTCAGTTGTGTCCGACTCTGTGTGACCCCATAGACAGCAGCCCACCAGGCTCCGCTGTCCCTGGGATTCTCCAGGCAAGAACACTGGAGTGTGAGATGAGTGCAATTGTGCGATAGTTTGAGCATTCTTTGGCATTGCCTTTTTTTGGGACTGGAATGAAAACTGACCTTTTCTAGTCCTGTGGCCACTGCTGAGTTTTCCAAATTTGCTGACATATTGAATGCAGCACTTTCACAGCATTGTCTTTTAGGATTTGAAATAGCTTAACTGGAATTCCATCACCTCCACTAGCTTTGTTCATAGTGATGCTTCCTAAGGCCTACTTGACTTCACATTCCAGGATGTCTGGCTCTAGGTGAGTGATCACACCATCGTGATTATCTTGGTCGTGAAGATCTTTTTTGTACAGTTCTTCTGCGTATTCTTGCCACCTCTTCTTAATATCTTCTGCTTCTGTTAGGTCCAAAAAATAGCCATTTTCTCTCAGCACTTCAAAAATATCTGTCTTATTAGAAAACTAACTATTGACTATTTGATTATCCTTCATTAGATATCTGTCCTTTCTCTCTGGCTACATTAAAACTTTCTCTTTGCCTGTGGCTTTCTTCAGGTTCACTGTAATATACCTAAGTGTGTTTCTTTTTATTTAACCTTTATGGATGTTTGCTTTACTTTTAGAAGATGAGGATCTTGTCTTTTACATTCATTTTCTCTTGAAGTGTTTTGTCTTTCCAATGGCTTCTATTATCTTCTTTTGCAACTCCATGTTTTGAATTTTCTCTCTCTGTCTTCTGTATCTCAACCTGACCTTTCTATTTTCTATTTCTGTGTCTTTCTGAGCTTCATTCTGGACAATTCCTTGACTCAGATGGTTGTTTGAAAGTGAATACAGTTAAACAGAGACAACCACCAGTACAGCCAGGGTTTGGGTTTGAAGGCTATAAGGTGGAGATTAAGAATTGAAAATTCTAGGACTCTAGACAAAGTAGAGGAGCATGTACAGTGTGGAAAATATTAATCAAGTACAAAGAACTGAGGGCTTCCCTGGTGGCTTCAGTTCAGTTCAGTCACTCAGTCATGTCTGACTCTTTGCGACCCCATGAATCACAGTACGCCAGGCCTCCCTGTCCATCACCAACTCCTGGAGTTCACTCAAACTCATGTCCATAGAGTCAGGGATGCCATCCAGCCATCTCACTCTCTGTCGTCCCCTTCTCCTCCCGCCCCCAATCTTTCCCAACATCCCTGGTGGTTTAGCAGTAAAGAATCTACCTGCCAATGTAGGAGACCTGGGTTCAATCCCTGGGTTGGGAAGATCCCTTGGAGAAGGAAATGGCAACCCACTCCAGTATTCTTGCCTGGGAAATCCCATGGACAGAGGATCCCGGTGAGGTATAGACCATGGGGTCTCAAAGAGTCTGACACAACTTAGAGGCTAAGTTGTTTAGCTTAGAGGCTAAACAACAACAAAAATAGAGAACAGAAAGGTAAGGTGTATAGAAAGGTTCAAGACAACATTTAGAAAATTATTTCTGAAAGTAGAATAATGCAAAACCTATTTTTCAGAAATTGCGTTCAATCTTCCACCCTGACAGGACAGTAAAGAGTATGAACCTTGCATGAATTTTTCTTTGCTTAAGAGCCAGAAAGCTGATGGCATGAAAAGATAGGTGGGAAGTCCTGACCTATGAAATAAATCACAAAATTCAAGGGCTAAATATTAAAGAGGGAACTGTGGACAAACTCAAGGTATGTGGGGGTAGAAGAGACACTACAAAGGGCTGAAATATAGAGACACTGCTGTGAAGGTAAAAATAAGCATTTTCTTTACACCACAATTTCTATTACCTAAGTACTACTAGGTACATTTATTATACTAAAAAAAGTGAAACAAAACCACATACAAAGCAAAAAACTCTTACTATCCCTTCTAATTTTAGAACCCTCTTCTCCAAAGGAATCACATTGCAGACTTTTTCTATTTATATAAAAGTTGCCCAAACAAAACATATAGACTAAATGTAGTGAGTGTGTAGTCAACATATGTGTACATGTGTTTTCTATGAAGTTGGAAACTTTATAGGTAGATATAGAAGACTAGAAAACCAACAGGAAACTGACAATATTCTAATCAGGAAGTAACCAGGCCCCAACAAGGGACTGACAGAGCAAAGGAAGCTGCTAAAGTTGATAAATGAGTATATGTGGAAGAAGAAAGATTTGAAAGGAAAGATAATGCCAGTGATTTGGGTTTAAATACCAGGATAGCAGCTGGTGATTCCCTTGGCGTTTAAGAAGTAGGTCAGCTGGGAAAATTTTAAATGAAACAAAGACATTTGTCTCAGGCACACTGATTTGAGGTGGAAATGACTGTAAATCTGATTAAAATCTTTAATCAAATGACGGACTTCTGTGGCCTGAAATACACTTATTTGACTTAATGAGTAACCTATCCTATGGAATATTGATGGATATTTATTTCTATCCCAGGAATTATTATTTTCTGATCATAAATTCTTTAAAAAGAATTTTCTTAAAAGCTGTTTTATTTTTTCTTTTAAAGAAAAACATTCTTAAACATTCTTGAAAATAAATTTGGTGTCAATTGTAAACTGAACTGTAAATTTTTTATTCTGGGTAAGCAGAACTGTGTGATCTGTCAAGTCACTTGACTTCTTTAGACTTGAGTATGTTGTTGCTGTTTAGTGGCTCAGTCATGTCTGACTCTTTTGCAACCCCATGGACTGTAGTCCACCAGGCTCCTCTGTCCACGGGATTATTCTGGGAAGAATACTGGAATGGATTGCCAGCATCCTTCAGGGGATCTTCCCTGTAAGGTCGGACCCTGGTGGCCTTCTTGGCTTCCCCTTCCTGGTGGCCATTTTGGCTCCTTCTTCCCCTGTTCATCTCCCGCCGGAGGGAAAAAGTCCCGCCAAACCGTTGAGGAATCTCTGACGTAATAACCCTCTGCCGAGATCTACCCTCCTTCCTGACCTCCAGAGTGACCAACCCGGTCTCGCCACCTTGACTAACTGACCATTCACAATCTCGCATTCCTGAGCTTTGCCTTATTTAGGCCTGTCCAGGTTATATGATGTCACTTCCTGCCCCGGAGACATAAAAATCACACTCTGCCTTTGTTCAGGGCAGAACTCCTTGTGGCCATTCTTGCGGTCAGTGTGTTCTGCCCGAGAGTGCACTGCTATTAAGGCCTGTTACTTTTCTTCAGTGTCTGGGCTATTTTTCTTACAGCATGCGGCGCCCGTTCTTTAGACCTTACATTTGGCGTCCAACGTGGGGCTCGAGGTGAGAGCCCTTACGGGGCTTGCGGCTCCCTTGGGCCTGGCCCACACCCTGGGTTGATCCACCGCCTTGTTGAGACTGTTCAACCATCCAACAGGATACGGGGTAAGTTCCCTGGGTTAAGTTCTGGGGTAGCTCTCCCCCTTGGAGAGTAATCCGTGGGAGTCCAGTCCTTGCGGGCCAGGCCCGTCACAAAAATCACAGCGCTGTGTCTGGCTCCCCCCTCCGCAGGCCAGGCTCTGCTTCTGGGCACCAGTTGAGTCGGAGACATCCACCTCAGCTGCGATAGCCCCCCAAATTCCTGGACACCAGTCAATCTTGGAGAGGTCCGGTTTCGGCTGCGGTGACCCTCCTTGCTGGGGTGTTAAGTCTCTTAGGGACGCCTGATTGATTTACCCCTAAGCCTATATTCCACCACTCGCCAATGGGGACAACTGCTTCCAAGCCTGACCAGGGTTGGTCGACCCCTTTAGATTGCCTTCTGGCCAACCTTAAAACTTTGTGTCTTTCAAATGATATACGAAGCAAACATTTGATTTTTCTCTGTTCTGAGGCCTGGCCCCAATATTCTCTTGATAATGGCTCTAAATGGCCCTCAGTGGGAACTTTCGATTTTGATATCCTCCATGATTTAGATAATTACTGTCGAAGGACGGGAAAATGGTCTGAGGTACCATATGTGCAGGCTTTTTGGCTGTTGCGCTCCCCTCCCGCCCTCTGTACTAACTGTTCTTCTCAGATCTTGCTAACTATGCCTCCACCTATGCCTCCATCTGCCGCCCCCTCGATAACCGCTTCTACAACTCCGAGCTCTCTCTCTGTTGATAACCTTCGAAGTCAAACACTGCAACCCGCTGACGAAAATTCTGCCTTCACAGTCCCTCCGAAGGACCTGATGGCCCTTCCTTCTCCATACGCTGCGGCCGCCCCATATCACCTCCTACCTCTCCAATTCCACCAGATCCTCCTACAATTGCTGCTCCCGCTCCTTGATCTCCCTCTCCAGAAAAAGCGGATCAGAGACTCCTGTCCGTTCCCTCCCTCTATCTGCCTCTTCCAAAAACACCTCCACCCATGGATTTGCCTGTTAGTTCCCATAGTGAGTGAAGTTGCTCAGTTGTGTCCGACTCTTTGCAACCCCGTGGACTATAGCCTACCAGGCTTCTCCGTCCATGGGATTCTCCAGGCAAGAATACTGGAGTGGGTTACCATTTCTTTCTCCAGGGGGTCTTCCCGACCCAGGGATCGAACCCGGGTCTCCCTCATTGGAGGCAGACGCTTTAACCTCTGAGCCACCAGGAAAGCCCATTAGTTCCCATACTAGGTCTCAAACTCTATCTGCCTTATCTGCTCCTATACTGCCCACACCGCCCGCTTCCATGTTTCCACTTCGGCAGGTCGCCGGACCTGAACTAGCCTACATACATGTTCCTTTTTCGCTGCAAGATCTGTCATACATTGAACAAAAACTGGGCTCCTACTTGGCAAATCCTTCTAACTACATAAAAAATTTCACTCAATTGTCTCGCTCTTATGCTCTCACTTGGCAGGATGTCTATGTAATTCTAGGCTCCAGATATTAAAAAAAAAAAAAGCTATCCAAAGCAGAGGACGGGCCACAGACCCCCATCCGAGATCTGGTAAAAATGGCCTTGAAGATATATAATGCATGGGAAGAAGTAGCTGAAGCCAGCTGCAAGGCAAGGCTTAAACAAAAGGCCGAACTTCAGGCTAGTCTCCTAGAAAAACATACCCAGTCACTAGTAGCAGCTCTAATGCCGGCTACATGGCCTCAGGAGGGTCCCCAGAAGATACCACCAGGAAAATGTTTTAAATGTGGCCAGGAAGGGCATTGGTCATGCTTCTGTCCTAATCCTAGGCCTCCAACTAAGCCATGTCCACACTGTGGGAAACAGGGACACTGGTCAAGTGACTGTCTGCAGGGGTCTTGGACTATGGCTCCTCCGGGCTGAGTCCAAAACCCCAAAAAGGTGGTCCAGCCCTTGTCCCCTGCTCTAGAACTTCTCTCTCTCGAAGACTGACGACGCCCAGACTCGGGGACCCCCATCACTCAAGCCGAGCCTAGGGTAATGCTTCAAGTGGCAGGTAAGTCTATCAACTTTTTGATAGATACGGGGGCTACTTATTCCATGCTTCCTTCTTATGGAGGTCTTTTAATTCCTTCCCAGGTTTCGGTGGTTGGTATTGACGGCAAGTCTTCCCACCCACTTCAGACAGGACCTCAATTATGCCAAATTGATGATCATTTATTCACACATTCCTTCCTGGTACTTCCTTCCTGCCCAACTCCTCTGTTGGGACGGGATGTTTTAAAGGCAACTATACACCTGCCTATCTCAAATTCAGGCAATAACTCTTCCTCTTCCATACCACTACTTCTCCTATGCACCTCTGATTCTGTTTCAATAAATCCTATAATCTGGAACACAGAGATACCTACAGTAGCTACTCACCATACGCTGATCCTTATCAAACTCAAAGATCCTACCCACTTCCCCAGCCGTCCTCAATTCCCTATCTCACAAGCGTACCTGCAAGGTCTTAAACCGATTATAGACCACCTTATGGGCCAAGGACTTCTAATACCTACCACCTCTCCTTGTAACACGCCTATTCTCCCAATACACAAGGCTTCCGGAGACTACCGTCTAGTCCAGGACCTTCGCTTAATCAATGAAGCTGTAATTCCTGCACACCCAATAGTCCCTAACCCTTACACTCTATTATCAAACATCCCTCACAACACAACCCATTTCACTGTAATTGATCTAAAAGACGCCTTTTTCACTAACCCATTACACCCCGACTGCCAATTCCCTTTTGCATTCACCTGGACTGATCCTGAGACCCAAAGTTCTTCCCAGTTGACCTGGACTGTTCTCCCTCAGGGATTTAGGGATAGCCCTCACTTTTTTGGCCAAGCTTTAGCTCGAGATCTGGCCTCCTGTCCCCTAAATCCTAGTACTCTTCTAAAATATGTAGATGATCTGCTTCTTTGCAGTATCATTTGACCTGACTGAAGCCAGCACCCTTGCATGGGTTGCCTCCCCAGCCTTTGACTCCAACAAGTTTAACCCCCACCATGCTTATTATCTCCAAAACCCCATTCCCACCCATTGCTGAATCTGAGCAATGATTCTTCAACTTACTGGGTGGGATTTAGCTCTTTTATCCCTATTAGCTATAAGATGGCTCTAGACATCCTTACAGTAGCCCAAGGGGGAACATGTGTTATTATAAAAGTTGAATGCTATGTATATATTCCTGATTTATCAAATAATGTGTCATCTGCTCTAAAAGATATGCAAACTTAAATCCAAGCTATGTCTAATATTCAATTCCCATTTTGGGCTTCAGTTCTGGCCTGGATAAAAGGCGACTGGTGGAAATCGATTTTAATCATTCTTATTTTCATAATAGTGCTCTTACTGTTCGGACCTTGCATCCTATAATGTATTGCTCAAAGGATTCAGACGATGATCCAAGCTGCCACTGGAAAAATGATGCTACTAGCTACATATTCCAGAGTCCCTGTCGAAGACCCAACAAGACCATAAGACCTCAAATGGAGTTAAGACCACTTAGAGTCCGACTATGACCCCTTCTCACGATGTCCCTGCTCAGCAGGAAGCAGCCAGAGACGACTACGTCGCCCCTTATCCTATCAAAAAGGTCAGAATGTAAGGTCGGACCCTGGTGGCCTTCTTGGCTTCCCCTTCCCGGTGGCCATTTTGGCTCCTTCTTCCCCTGTTCATCTCCAGCCGGAGGGAAAAAGTCCCGCCAAACCGTTGAGGAATCTCTGACATAATAACCCTCTGCTGAGATCTACCCTCCTTCCTGACCTCCAGAGCGACCAACCTGGTCTCGCCACCTCAACTAGCTGACCATTCACAATCTCGCGTTCCCGAGCTTTGCCTTATTTAGGCCTGTCTAGGTTATATGATGTCACTTCCTGCCCCAAAGACATAAAAATTGCACTCTGCCTTTGTTCGGGGCAGAACTCCTAATGGCCATTCTTGCGGTCAGTGGGTTCTGCCTGAGAGTGCACTGCTATTAAAGCCTGTTACTTTTCTTCAGTGTCTGGGCTATTTTTCTTACAGCCTGTGCACCCGTTCTTTAGATCTTACATTCCCAACCCAGGGATAGAACTTGCATCTCTGGCATTACAGGCGAATTCTTTAACACTTAGCTGCCAGGGAAATCCCTGACCTGAGTATAAGTTCAGTTCATTTCAGTCTCTCAGTTGTGTCCGACTCTTTGCAACCCCATGAATCACAGCACGCCAGGCCTCCCTGTCCATCACCAACTCCCGGAGTTCACTCAAACTCATGTCCATCGAGTTGGCGATGCCATCCAGCCATCTCATTCTCTGTCGTCCCCTTCTCCTCCTGCTGGCAATCCCTCCCAGCATCAGGGTCTTTTCCAGTGAGTCAACTCGTCGCATGAGGTGGCCAAAGTATTGCAGTTTCAGCTTTAGCATCAGTCCTTCCAATGAACACTCAGGATTGATCTCCTTCAGAATGGACTGGTTGGATCTCCCTGCAGTCCAAGGGACTCTCAAGAGTCTTCTCCAGCACCACAGTTCAAAAGCATCAATTCTTTGGCGATCAGGTTTCTTAACAGTCCAACTCTCACATCCATACATGACCATGGGAAAAACCATAGCCTTGACTAGACGGACCTATGTTGGCAAAGTAATGTCTCTGCTTTTTAATATGCTATCTAGGTTGGTCATAACTTTCCTTCTGTATGCATTTAAATAAGGAGATTTAGGCCTTTATTTTCATTAGTGTTGCAAATGAGATATCCTAGGTTTTCGCTAGAAACTAAAAGTGTTGAATAATTTTTTCCCACTTCTTAATTGATGACTACAAACAAAAACTAAGTGAAGTCAGAATCTCAGAAGTGTTCCTATGTAAGAAGATGAGATTCTTCCTTCCTGAATCTCCAATTCCCCACCCCACCCAAAGGACAAAAAAATTTGCCTGCCCTAAACTACGGTGTTAGTGAAAGAGGAAAAAAGTTCTTCCTTGAAAGTTTTAACCAATTGCCTATCCCCAAACCTTACAGGCCAGTCTACATTGACTCGGTTCTCCAGAAATCCTCAAATGGCTAACACTAATTAGTATTAGTGTTAGAGGGAATTTACCTCTATTAATGGGTCTCAAAGAATCTGATAGATAATTGTTCTACCTGAGATAACACACGGCAGAAAAGGACTGTAAAGATACATAAATTATCAATTACAGTTTATGGGAAAAAAAACATGCTTTTGTGTTTAAGAGGTAAGAGAGTAGCTTGAAAATATAAGTAAGGAAAAGAATATATAGAAAGGAACACAAGCATTTTTGGAAAAGAACAAAGATAACTTCTAGAATAGGATTATAATAATTAAATTAAAAATTCAGAGAATTATATTAACTGCACAGGAGACTAAATTAGAGAAACAATAAGTGAACTAGAAGGTGAATCTGAAAGATTATTTGGAATTCAGAATGGAGAGACAGAAAGGTGAAAATCACATGTCTGATATTACAGATATGGAGCATAGAATGGGATAATTTGCTTTTTAAAAAGGAGGAAACAGGTACTAGAGTCAAGATTTTGCCAGAAACAATGACCAACAATACTTCATACCTTCAAGAAGCACAACAAATTACAAGAATAAAAAACTCCGTGCCTAAATAAATCATACTAAAATTGCAGAGCACTGCAAATTGCTGAATGATCATTTTAAAAGACTGATTACATTAAATGAAGTCATAATAGGCAGGGGATTTGTAAACTTTTTTGTAAAAGGACAGATAGTAAATACTTCAGGTTTTGACGGCTCTATGGTCTCTGTTACAAATATTCAGTTCTGCCACGGCAGTAAAAGCAGCCATAGAAAATTCACAAATGAATAAGCATGGCTGAGTTCCAATAAAACTTTATTTACAAAAACAGGTGGTGATGCAGATTTGGCAGACAGGCCATAGTTTGCTGACCCCTGAATTAGACTGACATCTGACTCCAACAACCAAAATGGAAGACAGAAGGCAGAGGAATATCTTTAATGGAGTGAAAGAAAACAGTTGCCAACCTACACTCTCATTGCCAGCAAAATATCATTCAAGAAAAAAGGTAAAATAAAGATGTTTTCCAAACGAAAATAACAACCGATAGATTTTTTCCCATCAGAAATAAAATAATAATATAGAATTTTCTCAATTTGTTAGATCTTACCACCAACATATCTTTACTAGTAATATTTTTAAAAGATATGCTTTCAGTCCAAAAGAAAAAGTGATTACAGATTAAAAAATAAACAGCAATGAAAACAATAAATACGTGAGTAAATCTAGATCAACATTAACTATATAAAATAAAATAACAATATAACACTTAATATATAAAACCATTTTTAAAAAGTTTGAGTTAAAATTTTCCAAAATAATACATTTACTGTGAGAGAAGAGACTGGAATAAAGGACTCTAAGTTCTTGAATTGTTTGGAAAGAGGAGAGAAATACTCATTAACATTAGATTATATTAGGTATGTAAATTAAATGTATGTAAATGAACACAAATTTAACTTCCTCAAAAGCAGAGACATTACTTTGCCAACAAAGGTCCGTCTGGTCAAGGCTATGGTTTTTCCAGTGGTCATGTACGGATGTGAGAGTTGGACTGTGAAGAAAGCTGATCGCCGAAGAATTGATGCTTTTGAACTGTGGTGTTGGAGAAGACTCTTGAGAGTCCCTTGGACTGCAAGGAGATCCAACCAGTTCATTCCAAAGGAGATCAATCCTAGGTGTTCATTTTAGGGACTGATGCTAAAGCTGAAACTGCAATACTTTGGCCACCTCGTGCGAAGAGTTGACTCACTGGAAAAGACTCTGATGCTGGGAAGGATTGGGGGCAGGAGGAGAAGGGGACGACAGAGAGTGAGATGGCTGGATGGCATCACCAACTTGATGGACATGAATTTGGGTGAACTCCGGGAGTTGGTGATGGACAGGGAGACCTAGCGTGCTGTGATTCATGGGGTTGCAAGGAGTCGGACACAACTGAGCGACTGAACTGAACTGAATGTAAAAACTACAAAATGGAAATAGAAAATATAAATTCAACTAGTAAAGGGACATGAAATGAGAAAAATAATCTATTAAAAGAAAGTTAAGAAAAGAGAAAAAAAATCATAGAAAGGGATAGATAGAAAGATAAAATGATGCAACTAATTATATATAAAAGATAAATGGAAATACACTGAATGCTCCAAGTAAAATTTTAAAGTGATAGCATTGGCTTTTAAAAACAGTCAACTATCCACTACTTTAGGAAAGAATTTCAATTTAAGCCTAAAGCAATAGGAAATAAATAATAAAAATCAGAACAGAAACCAGTGAAGTTATAGAACAGTAATAAATGAAATTAAAAACTGGTTCTTTGAAAAGATCAATAAAATTGTTAAATTTCTAAGCCATGCTGACTAAACAAAAAAGAGAAAACAAATTATCAATAGCAGATAAAACAGGTTTTATCAATATTGATCATATGAACATGTAAAGGATAATAAAGGAAATGGACTAATTCCTTGAAAGACACAAAACTGCCAGAATTTACACAGAGAGAAAGAAATTATCTGAATAAGCCAATATCTATTTTAAAAAATGAACCAATAGCTAATAACCTTCCTTTTCCAAAAAAGAGCACCAGGCTCAAATGTCTTCTTTATTGAATTCTACCAAACATTTAAGAATGAAATTATATCAATTCTTCACAATCTCTTCTAGAAATAGAAACAGAAAGAAAACGTCTAAACTCTAATTCTGGTATGAGACCAGAATTAATACCAAAACCAGACAAATATATTACAAGAAAGGAAAGCTGCAGACCAGTATCTCTCATGAACATAGATACAAAAATCCTCAACAAAGTATTAGCATATCAATTTCAACAGTGTATAAAAAGAATCATACACCATGTTCCAGATGTGTGAGACTGATTATAACTTGAAAATCAATCAATGTACCATATCTACAAGCTAAGGGAAAAGAAATCACGTGATTATATCAATTGATGCAGAAAAAGCATTAAACATTATCTAACACCTATGCATGTTGAAATCTCTCAGTGAAGTACAGTCCATGTTCATGACCTGGAAGATTCAATATTGTTAAGTCTTTTCAACTTGAACTTCAACACACTTCTAATTAAAACACCAGAAAGTTATCTTATAGAAATCAACAAATTTATTTCAAAGTTTAAATAAGAAGTCAAAAGATTATAAAATAGCCCACAATAACAACAAAAAATAACACTATTCAATTTCAGGACTTAACTATAAAGCTACAGTAATCAAGATAACACAGTATTGGTGAAATAATAGGCACATAGATCAAATGAAAAAAATAGAGTGCAAAGAAATAGATCCACCAAAATATAGTCACTGATTTCTGATGAAGGAGCAAAGGCAATAGTATTTGTTTACTGCTGCTGTTGTAACAAACTGCCACAGATTTACTGGTTTACACAGCACAGACTTATTGTATTGTAATTCTGGTGTTCAGATGGCTGATGTGGGTCTCTCTGGGTTAAAATCAAGTTTTCTGCAGGGCTGAGTTCCTTTCAAAGGGGTTCTAGGGCCAAGTCCATTTGCTTGTCTGTTTCGACTTCTAGAGGTACTGTATTTCTTGGCTCATAGATCAATTCCACCTTCAAAGCCAAGAATAGCCAATCAATCTTTCTCAACTCTTGGCATCAATTTGACACTTCTTCCATGATCACATTTCCTTCTCTGACTCTTCTTCTGCCTCCCTCTTCTACTTTTAAAGACCCTTGTGATTATGTTGGACCTACCTGGATAATTCAGGATAGTCTTTCCATCTCAAGATCATCTGATTAGCAATCATAATTCTATTTACAACTTTAATTCCCCTTGCCATGTTAACTAACAAATTCACATATTTCCTAAATATTCAATTAAGATGTGAAACACCTTGGGGGGACTTTATTACAGAAATTCAATGGAAAGAGGGTAATCTTTTCAACAAATGGTGCTCAGACAATTGGATGTCCATATGCAAAAAAGTTAATTTAGCAGAGGTTATACACCATTCACAAGAATAAATCTGAAATGGATGATAGGCCTAAATGTAAAACAAAAACTTGTGAAACCTCCTAAACAAAACATAAGAAAAAATCTAGATGAACTTGGGTTTGAGTTTTTAGGTACAACATCTATAGCATGAATCATGAAAGAAAAAAAGTGATAAATTGGAATTTATGAAAATTTAAAACTTTTGCACTACAAAACATGCTATCCAGAGAATGAAAACACAGCCACAGCCTAAGAGAAAGTATTTGAAAACATCTATCTGACAAAAGTACTTATACCCAAAATACACAAAGAACTCTTAAATTCAACAAAAAGAAAACAAGCAAAAAACCCAGTTGAAAAATGGGCAAAAGATCCAAGCAGACACCTCACCAAAGAATATATACAGATAGCAAATAAGAAAATGAAATATGCCCAATAGTATCTGTCATTTAAGAATTACATATTAAACTCCAAGGAGATATTACTACACACATCTTTTGAAAGAGCAAAAAAACCCAACAAACCAACCAATCAACAATATAACCTGAACCTGACAATACCAATTGCTACTGAGGGTGAGCAACAGGAACTCTCATTCTTCACTGGTGGGAATGCAAAATCATATAGACACTTTGGAAGACTGCTTAGTAGTTTCTTAAAAAACTAAACACACAATTTAATAATTGTACTCCTATTAATTTACTAAACTGATCTGAAAACATGTCCACATGAAAACCTGCATGTGAATGATTATAATAGCTTTATTTATAATCAGCAAAAACTAGAAGCAAACCAGATGTCCTTCAGTAGGTAAAATGATATACAAACTGTGGTATATCCATGTTACATATTATTATTCCATGAGAAAAAGAAGTGAATCATCATGAAACAAAAATACATGAGTGAATTTTTAAATGCATGATGCTCCATGAGAGAAGCCAATCTGAAAAGGCTATATACTGTATGGTTCCATGCATCCCCCAAAAGAAAATGCATGCCCTAAAAGAAAAACTATAGACAGTTAAAGGATCAGTGGTTACCAAGAATTAGGGGGAGGGAGAAGGTTGAATAAGTGAAGCACAGGGCAGTGAAACTATTCTAAATAATATTGTAAAGGCAAATACATGACACTGTACATTTGTCAAAACCTGTAGAACTTCAAAGCACAAAGAGTAAATTTTAACATATATAGATTTAAAAAAGTCATTTTGGAGATTGTGGAATCCCAGTATGGAATGCAGAATGTAACAAAACAATGTATCTTTATTATAAGTGTCAAAAACATCTTTACTTGAAGGGACTATGGGAAAAATTTGCTGACCTAGTGGCTTTGGAAATGAGTAGGGTCTGTAAGACAAAAGGCAAAAGAATCTGTACATAAGCACTATATTCTAGTTGATCAAGTCATTTCCCATTAGGGTGTGGGTAAACAATTCTGATAGTGGTACACATGCATGCTGAAATGAACAATCAAGAAACTGGATGACAGATGGTGGGAGCCAGGTTGTCCACTGTTAGAGTAGGTTCAGTTCAGTTCAGTCGCTCAGTCGTGTCCGACTCTTTGCCAACCCATGGACTGCAGCATGCCAGGCCTCCACCAACTCCCGGAGTTTACTCAAAGTCATGTCCATTGAGTTGGTGATGCCAACTAACCATCTCATCCTCTGTCGTCCCCTTCTGCTCCCACCCTCGATCTTTCCCAGCATCAGGGTCTTTTCAAATGAGTCAGCCCTTCACAGCAAGTGGCCAAAGTATTGGATTTTCAGCTTCAGCATCAGTCCTTCCAATGCATATTCAGGACTGATTTCCTTTAGGATGGATTGGTTGGATCTCCTTGCTGTCCAAGGGACTCTCTAGAGTCTTCTCCAACACCACAGTTCTAAAGCATCAATTCTTCAGTGCTCAGCTTTCTTTATAGTCCAACTCTCAAATCCATACATGACTACTGGAGAAATTGCAGCTTTGACCAGATGGACATTTGTCGGCAAAGTAATGTCTCTGCTTTTTAATATGCTGTCTAGGTTGGTCATAACTTTCCTTCCAAGGAGTAAGCGTCTTTTAATTTCATGGCTGCAATCAGCATCTGCAGTGATTTTGGAGCCCCCAAAATAAAGTCTGTCAGTTTTTCCTTTGTTTCTCCATCTATTTGCCATGAAGTGATGGGATCAGATGCCATGATCTTAGTTTTCTGAATGTTGAGTTTTAAGCCAACATTGGAGTAGGAGGATCCACAAAACAAGGAGAAGAGGTTAGAATGATCCATGTGGTAATGGATTAGAGTTAGAGACATCAGTAGGAATTCATGTTTAGCTTAGTGTGTGTATGTATGTATTATAGGTATGTGTATGTATATACAGGTATATATATGTATGGGTATATATATATATATATGTATATATACGTGTATATACACACCTGGGTTAGTATACACATATATTTCCTTGGCATGTCAGCTGAGAGGGCCTAGAACAATGACACCGCAGTAGCAATGAGTACACTAGCATGTAGATCTTGGTTTCTAATGCCATTCTCTAATAAAGAGAACTATGGCTTCTTAGAAATGGCTGATTTCAGGACTGAGGCAGGAAATACACAAAATGAGTCTGGAGCATCTTGTAATGCCAGAGAGAAAGAAAATGTTTAAACAAACCAACAAAAATAACCCTAGAATGATGGACATATCTATGTCAAGTAGACATAGGAACCAACTGATAGAGCTCCCAAACTAAAGAAATTTGAGCAACAAAAAAGTAGTATTGGGTTATAAAGTGTAAAATAAATATCCGTGAGTTCTGAATGATATGACTGAAAAAATAAACGGGAAAGAATAAATAAATCTCCTGAGTAGAAAATATCCAATTAATTTATGTTGACCTCCTGCCTTTAAAAAGGTGGACCAAAACTCTCAACTCCACAAGAGTTATCTGCACTTAGTGACTTTCTTCCAAAGAGTACAGTATGGAAAGGGAGAAATTTTACAGTGGAGAAAACTGACAAACACTGACTCAAACAGGTAATCAAAGTCAATGCCAATCGTGATAAGTCATGCTGATACTATGTACCCTTGATGCATGTGATGAAGTGACACTTTATGTCTGTGATCTTCCTTTCAAAATATATAACTCCAGTCTAACCGTGTGAAGCATTGGATAAATTCCAATTGAGGAACATTCTACGGAATGCCTGACTGGTACTTTCTAAGATGTCGAGGTCACTAATCTGAGAAAATGTCACAGCTGAGAGAAGCTTAAGGAGACCTGATGACTAAATGTAACATGGTGTCCTAGATGGGATTCTGGAACAGCAAAAGATTATCAGGTAAATACTAGGGTAATCTGAAT
This sequence comes from Moschus berezovskii, assembly GCF_049115385.1. Classification (NCBI taxonomy): domain Eukaryota; kingdom Metazoa; phylum Chordata; class Mammalia; order Artiodactyla; family Moschidae; genus Moschus; species Moschus berezovskii. The sequence goes on along the minus strand of NC_142470.1, from coordinate 66,643,011 downwards.
AAACTATGGGCTTTAATGAATAATAGTGTATCAATATTGATTCATTAATAACAAATACAGATGCTAGTAATAGGGAAAACTGGGTATTAGATATGCTGTGCTAAGTCATTTCAGTTGTGTCTGACTCTTTGTGACCACATGGACTGTAGCCTACCAGGCTCCTCTGTCTGTGGGATTCTCCAGGCAAGAATACTTGAGAGGGTTGCCATGCCCTCCTCATCCTGGGGAATCTTCCCGACCCAGAGATCAAACTGCGTCTCTTATATCTCCTGCATTGGCAGACAGGTTCTTTACTACTAGTGCCACCTGGAAAGCCTGGATTATTAGATACATGGGCAATCAGTTATCTTCACAATTTTTTTCTAAATATAAACTGTGGAAAAAAGAGATTGCATTAATTTCTTTCTAAGTATAAAATTGTTCTAAAATAAAATGTTTATTTTTAAAATATTAGACCAAAAGAAGGTGAAAAAAGGAAAAAAAAGATTTTAAAAAATGAGATGGAAAAATAGACAACACAAACATAAAATAATTACATTACTGGTATATAGACCCTCTCCAGTTAAAAGGCAGAGATTGCCAGACTGGCTCAGACGAAAGACTCATCTATCAGTTCGGTTCAGTCGCTTAGTCGTGTCCGACTCTTTGCGACCCCATGAACCACAGCACGCCAGGCCTCCCTGTCCATCACCAACTCCCGGAGTTCACTCAAACTCATGTCCATCGAGTCGGTGATGCCATCCAGCCATCTCATTCTCTGTCATCCCTGTCTCCTCCTACCCCCAATCCCTCCCAGCATCAGACTCTTTTCCAGTGACTCAACTTGTCGCATGAGGTGGCCAAAGGATTGCAGTTTCAGCTTTAGCATCAGTCCTTCCAATGAACACCCAGGATTGATCTCCTCTAGAATGGAATGGTTGGATTTCCTTGCAGTCCAAGGGACTCTCAAGAGTCTTCTCCAGCACCACAGTTCAAAAGCATCAATTCTTCGGCGATCAGCTTTCTTCACAGTCCAACTCTCACATCCATACATGACCACTGGAAAAACCATAGCCTTGACCAGACGGACCTTGGTTGGCAAAGTAATGTCTCTGCTTTTTAATATGCTATCTAGGCTGGTCATAACTTTCTTTCCAAGGAGTAAGCGTCTTTTAATTTCATGGCTGCAATCAGCATCCACAGTGATTTTGGAGCCCCAAAAAATAAAGTCTAACACTGTTTCCACTGTTTCCCCATCTATTTCCCATGAAGTGATGGGATCAGATGCCATGATCTTCGTTTTCTGAATGTTGAGCTTCAAGCCAACCTCTTCACTCTCCTCTTTCACTTTCCTCAAGAGGCTTTTGAGTTCCTCTTCACTTTCTGCCATAAGGGTAGTGTCATCTGCATATCTGAGGTGATTGATATTTCTCCCAGCAATCTTGATTCCAGCTTGTGCTTCTTCCAGCCCAGCATTCCTCATGATGTACTCTACATAGAAGTTAAATAAGCAGGGTGACAATATACAACCTTGACGTACTCCTTTTCCTATTTGGAACCAGTCTGTTGTTCCATGTCCAGTTCTAACTGTTGCCTCCTAACCTGCATACAGGTTTCTCAAGAGGCAGGTCAGGTGGTCTGGGATTCCCATCTGTTTCAGAATGTTCCACAGTTTATTGTGATCCACACAGTCAAAGGCTTTGGCATAGTCAATGAAGCAGAAATAGATGTTTTTCTGAAACTCTCTTGCTTTCTCCATGATCCAGCGGATTTTGGCAATTTGATCTCTGGTGCCTCTGCCTTTTCTAAAACCTGCTTGAACATCTGGAAGTTCACGATTCACATATTGCTGAAGTCTAGCTTGGAGAATTTTAAGCATGACTTTACTAGCGTGTGAGATGAGTGCAATTGTGCGGTAGTGTGAACATTCTTTGGCATTCCCTTTCTTTGGGATTGGAATGAATACTGACCTTTTCCAGTCCTGTGGCCATTGCTGAGTTTTCCAAATTTGCTGGCATATTGAGTGCAGCACTTTCACAGCATCATCTTTCAGGATTTGAAATAGCTCAATTGGAATTCCATCACCTCCACTAGCTTTGTTCGTCGTGATGCTCTCTAAGGCCCACTTGACTTCACATTCCAAGATGTCTGGTTCCAGGTGAGTGATCACGCTATCGTGATTATCTTCGTCATGAAGATCTTTTTTGTACAGTTCTTCTGTGTATTCTTGGCACCTCTTCTTAATATCTTCTGTTTCTGTTAGGTCCATACCATTCTGTCCTTTATCGAGCCCATCTTTGCATGAAATGTTCCCTTGATAGCTCTAATTTTCTTGAAAAGATCTCTTGTTTTTCCTATTCTGTTGTTTTCCTCTATTTCTTTGCATTGATCACTGAGGAAGGCTTTCTTATCTCTCCTTGCTATTCTTTGGAACTCTGCATTCAGATGCTTATATCTTTCCTTTTCTCCTTTGCTTTTTGCTTCTCTTCTTTTCACAGCTATTTGTAAGGCCTCCTCAGACAGCCATTTTGCTTTTTTGCATTTCTTTTCCATGGGGATGGTCTTGGTCCCTGTCTCCTGTACAATGTCACGAACCTCCATCCAGAGTTCATCAGGCACTCTATCTATCAGATCTAGTCCCTTAAATCTATTTCTTACTTCCACTGTATAATCATAAGGGATTTGATTTAGGTCAAATCTGAATGGTCTAATGGTTTTCCCTACTTTCTTCAATTTCAGTCTGAATTTGGCAATAAGGAGTTCATGATCTGAGCCACAGTCAGCTCCTGGTCTTTTTTTTTGCTAACTGTATAGAGCTTCTCCATCTTTGGCTGCAAAGAATATAATCAATCTGATTTCGGTGTTGACCATCTGGTGATGTCCATGTGTAGAGTCTTCTCTTGTGTTGTTGGAAGAGGTTGTTTGCTATGACCAGTGTGTTCTCTTGGCAAAACTCTATTAGCCTTTGCCCTGCTTCATTCTGTGCTCCAAGGCCAAATTTGCCTGTTACTCCAGGTGTTTCTCGACTTCCTACTTTTGCATTCTAGTCCCCTATAATGAAAAGGACATCTTTTTTGGGTGTTAGTTCTAAAAGGTCTTGCAGGTCTTCATAGAACTGTTCAACTATAGGTTCCCTAAAATGTGTACATTTTAAATATGACATAGATTGAAAGTAAGAAGATGGAAAAAGATTTACCACGAAATATGTAAGCATGCAGTGAAGGCAATGGCAGCCCACTCCAATACTCTCACCTGGAAAATCCCATGGACAGCGGAGCCTGGTGAACTGCCGTCTATAGGGTCGCACAGAATCAGACAAGACTTAAGTGACTAGGCAGCAGCAGCATGTAAGCATAGGGAATAAGAAAACTAGAGTGCTTATATTAATATCAAATAAAGCAAGTATCAAGGCAAGGGATGTTAGGTAAAGAAAGACATTTTGAAATGACAGAATAGTCTTTTTAAATGTATGCAAATTGTACATTTTTTTTAAGTGAGGGTGTTGGCCTCAGTTCAGTTCAGTCACTCAGTCACGTCCGCCTCTTTGCAACCCCATGGACTGTAGCATGCCAGGCTTCCCTGTCCATCACCAACTCCCTACCTGAGAGTTGGCCTACCTGATCTCTGAATTCCCTCCTGCTCCAAGTACCATGATTTTAGGGCAAGCCTGAGTGCTGAAAGTGAGCACATTTTGCTATCTTCTACAAGTCCATAAAGGGCTATTGGATTCACATGCACAAATTCTGATAGGCTCTTTCTGAACAGATTTATCTATATAGAAAATAATGCAGAATATTTTGCTTGAATTCAAATGAAATTTGCATTAACCTTTGTAAGAAGGGAAGCATGAAGAAATAGCACAATAGGTTTGTAGATATACCAGACCATGAGATTGTTTGCTTATGAAAGCTGTTGAACTATTTATTTGATCCACACCACACACATTTTGGAGGCATTGAACTGAAAGCATAATAGACTCTAGGGTGTGTATGTATTCTAGAGAAACAGAGAGACTTGCATTCAAATGAATGCATTTTGTTTAATGTATGTTTTAGAACCATACTTGAAAAGTACTCTATGAAATTTCAATTTGATTTTGCTGGGTCATTTTCATTTAGAACTTAGTAAAAGCTAAACTGCCTAATGAATATTTAGTATACCTTAGACAGTTCAGCATTTTCAAACCTGCATTAAGTTGAAACATCAAAACAAAAATATATTATTTTTTCAAATCTTTCTTGGTCTTTTCCTTTTGTGCCTTCTAAATAAAGATAGTCTAATAGCTGGAAATACTGGTATAAAGTGAAGAGGGTAATGAGTAGGAAAAGAGAGGTTAGAAAGCTATAATCAATTGTGAGCTTCAATGCAATCATAAGCCACGAGAGTAAATAAGTCCCATTTCTACCTTTGCCCTTTCATTGTAATAATACACATAGAGATTTTTAAGTAATATAAGCTTGAGATAAAAACTGCAAAGTTCAATTATCTTAGCAGTGAAACATTAGGAATGAAAAATGGATATGTTTGAATAAGTGATGAATGGAAATATGATAATATAATGACATTTCAGTAACAAAATTAATTTACCTCAGATAGGAGGATACACTTTCCTATACTGATTGCTACTGATTTTTTGGTTTCATTGAGCCAATTGTAAATCTTCTCTGTTTATGTCTAACAATTATGTATTCATTTGAATTATGAAAATGATTATCATAATATTTCAGGCTCTGAAGGCTATAGGTTTCCATCATTTCTACCATTTTCTCTACTTTGAACTCAGAATAACTTATGTTCATTTAAAATTTTTTATAAGCATATACATGGGTTTAAATTTGATGGGATTCTCATTGCCTCATTGAGAAAACTAATTTCTAACTGTGTGTATATGTGTGTGTGTGCATGTGTGTACATGCATGTGGATTTGTATGTGTTTGTGTGTTTATGAAATTACCAAGATATTTCACTGGAATACATAGGCACCAACAGAGTTATTGAGAAAGAATAGAAACAGAGCAATGAAAGACTGCTAAACAAAGGCACTTCCCAACTGAGCCTTTTTTTTTGGCTGCACATGCAATGTGCAGAATCTTAGTTCCTCAACCAGGGATCAAACCCCTTGCAGTGGAAGCACAGTTTTAACCACTGAACTGCCAGGGAAGTCCTATAGTAACATTCTTAATTCGGTAAAACTAATGAAGGTGGATGATGGAAGAAGGATAAAATGGGAAAAGCACAATAAATAGTCTTACTTCCTATGCATATCAGAGAAACAAGTTGACAAATTATGAAAAACATATTACAGAGATTGTTTTGTAATGAAAATCTTAGGACAGAGAGAGAAAACAATTTGAAAGCAAGTGGGATAGTGTCACTTTTTCTTTCTCTTAGTCCCATCAGATATTAAGCCTCTTTGAGGCACAAAAACTTGACGGTGAGGGAGAAGATGGCATGATGTACAACACTGCTCCTTACGAGCTTTCAGTCCTTGATTGGAAGGCAGTGTGGAGCTTGCACACTGTGTTGTGTGGCAATCAGGAATGGATATTTGCAAGGAAGAGCGGAGAGGGAATACTTCTAGGATTTCCCAAGTCCCATACCACTCTGAGCTTCATTTCTACTTCCCCCAACACTATCTCATGGGTGGAATTTAGGGGTGGATTCCCTGTATGTAAATTGAAGGTCATTTCCAATCACCGGTTGCTTGAGTCATATCCTTCTTCTTATTTGCTTGTCTCCATATGTCCAACATGAGTATGAGATCATGTTTCTAAATATACTTTTTCAAAGACCCCACAGTTTCAATGAAAGTAACACTCTTCACAGTTCCGAAGTGTGTGGCAAATTTGGGGTAAGGGGTGTGGGCATTTCAGTCGCTGCCCACACTGCTGGCTCTCTCTTCATCATGCTTTTCCTGATAATATGTGCGTTCAAACTGATTTCTTCTGAAGTTTTCTGACCTTCTGTCTTGAAAAGATTCTCTCTACTGACTGGAGTCCCTCAAGCTTGGGAAGATATTCTAATTTTTACTAGTGTTATTTTACTGTCCCAGAGTTCAGCAGTCTGTAAAAATAAATTAAGTCTTATTAGAATGTATACTCAAATTTTGCTGTTTGACTATTTGATACCGGCATCCCCCGCCTCCCCACCAAAAAAAACAATAACCCTGAAATCTAAACAGCAAACCTGGTCATGCAGGACCCAGCACCTGGCGAGGTTCCTCTGTGAAGTATTTTGGGAAGGTGCCTCATGGGTGCCTGAACTAGCCTGTGTTGGCTGCCGCACACTCCCCACTCTGATGCCTTGGGCCTGTGGCCAGCAGTGACGCAGGTGCTCAGCCACTGCACTTCCAAGGGCTCCCCATGGTGCTTGTTGTAGAAATTTAGGTTTGTGGAGTGTTATTATTTTGCTTGCAGTTGTTTAATTTACATTAGTAGACAATAGCAGCAGATATTTCTGAAGTGCTAAGTTAGTTTTGTCTATCCTAAATATGAACTTCCAGATTTGGGGAAATTTCAGCCCATGCTATTGAAGGATATAAATATTTATATGTGAAATCTTTAACTTCAGCATTGCCAAGTGTTTTCTTCCCATGATGCAGATGCAAAAATCAAAACCAGCATCACTCAAATGACGTTAATTATAACTCATGGGAAAAAAAAACAATAAAATATGCGGTAATTATTTATATTTTACCTCTGAGTCTATAGAAATAGTCTTGAGCATCATGACTTTTACCTGAAATAATCATTCATTCACCCCTTTTTCCTTTATATATATATATAAAGTGGAATCTGTTTTATATCATCTTTTCTTGGAGTATAATACTGATCTTAATTTCTCTTGAGAAGAAAAGGCCAAAGTCATTTTCTTTGTTAATTACTATTGAAGATGAACTTTGCCAATAACCATTGCGACATGGAGCCTAATGTTTCCGAATAGAATAATGCAGAATTATTCTAAGGCAACTTTTATTTGGCAAAAGGAAAACAAATTGTGCGTTGTAAAAACTACTGCACACAAATTGCTTGGCTGTATCTGCTCTTCACTCAGTGGACAACTGTGGTGAAAGTGGAGTATATGGGTCTAAGTTTATCCAAGAAGAGGCAACATGAAAAAAAAAAAAAAAAGAGCAGAGTTGTCACTTTTGTAAGAGTGTCAAAAATCTTCTATGGCTTACACGCTAGTGTGGGGAAAGGACTGACTTTTCCCAGCAGTTAGTGTAGAATCTTTGATCCTTTCCAGGTGTTCTCAAGGCCAGAGCCCAACTAATGCCCACTTCTTTATTTCCAGAATTATTACAAAGTTGGCTATCATACTTCTTTTCCATAACAGGAAAATGGGCATAACTCAGGTAACTTGTAGAACTGAGAAAACAATGATTTATACCTGCAGTATAAATCCATTATTTGCAACTATTTCTTAGAGGAGTAATTGAGTAGGATGGCCCAGTCTGATGATTAAAGTCCAGTGCTTGGTGTCACATAGAAGTTCTAATCATTTCACCACGATGATGACCAGTACCCAAAACATTTTTTCAAACTGTATATTTATTTTAGAGAATAAACAAACATTCTCTTATTGAAAGGCTACTATTCTACTCTTTCATTGAGCTACATTAGATGCTGATTTGGGGAAGAACAAGGTCACTTTATGGCAGTATTGCATTTGTGCAGGGTCTCCTTCTGACTCTGGCATCCGCACTCATTCATTCATGCCCACCATGGTGTTACAGTCACTGGTGTTGGCTTAAACATCTACACTCCAGGCTCAGTGCAGGCCTAACTTTGGCTGTGAAGCTTGCCTTACATAGTTGTATTAATAGAACAATAGTGCTGAGAGATCACTCTCAGTTCAGTTCAGTCGCTCAGTCATGTCCGACTCTCCGCGACCCCATGAATCACAGCACGCCAGGCCTCCCTGTCCATCACCAACTCCCGGAGTTCACTCAAACTCATGTCCACAGAGTCGGTGATGCCATCCAGCCATCTCATTCTCCATCGTCCCCTTCTCCTCCCGCCCCCAACCTTTCCCAGCATCAGAGTCTTTTCCAGTGAGTCAACTCGTCGCATGAGGTGGCCAAAGTATTGCAGTTTCAGCTTTAGCATCAGTCCTTCCAATGAACACCCAGGATCGATCTGGTTGGATCTCCTTGCGGTACAAGGGACTCTCAGGAGTCTTCTCCAACACCACAGTTCAAAAGCATCAATTCTTCGGCGATCAGCTTTCTTCACAGTCCAACTCTCACATCCATACATGACCACGGGAAAAACCATAGCCTTGACTAGACGGACCTTTGTTGACAAAGTAATGTCTCTGCTTTTTAATATAGTATCAAGGTTGGTCATAACTTTCTTTCCAAGGAGTAAGCGTCTTTTAATTTCATGGCTGCAATCAGCATCTGCAGTGATTTTGGAGCCCAAAAAAATAAAGTCTGACACTGTTTCCACTGTTTTTCCATCTATTTCCCATGAAGTGATGGGACCAGATGCCATGATCTTTGTTTTCTGAATGTTGATAGCCCAGTTGGTAAAGAGAGATCACTCTCAGCTCATATTAAAGATGAGGAAACTGAGACTTGAAACTGTTAAGCAACTTGCCTGAGGTCATCCAGCTGGTTAGCATAGAAGTCCAGATGGCACAGAGTTTCTTACAGTGCAGACCACCATTATTCCCAGTCCACTCTGGCTTTGCCTTTTTTCTGGATTCTTACTGACTACTGCGTTATTTAACACTTCATCACATATTGCCTGGTGGCTCTCCCTAAGTCCTTCTCGTGTTGAGTGCTGACCGGGTGGTAGATGTCCTAGCAAGATGTGTTAATTGATTGGCATTGGTGTACACTAATGGACACCATGGTTCCTGAACGAGCTTTCTCATGAGACCAAAATGCAGAATTTCATTAAGATTTTCTCTTCTTACCAGCAGGTTCTTGAAAATATTCCACAGATCAGTTGTGAGCATGCCTATTCAAAAAAATCAATTCATTTAATATCAGAGTTGCCAACTTTTAACACACAAAACCATTAAAAGGAAAAAAAGGAGTGGAACCATGTGATGTTCTTTTGGGACAAAGTACCTTTCGCCACTGGAAAAGGCAAAGAATGAGGCACTAGCTCATTGTGTCTTCCCATACTCAGCACTAAGCTGTTGGTGAAAATTGAAAAATTCAGCGAATTATCTGGATATTTTAGTTTGTCTTATAAAAAATGATGTATAGAAGGTGTCCAGAATTCTATCATTGCTTAGTTGTCAGTCAAAAAGTCATTGTTATACATAAATATGATGTCATATCAATGCATAACAAGCCTTCCTGTCAATCAAAAGTATTGTTATGTATAGACTCTGTGTCAGACATTTTAGGCTTTGCACTGAGATATGAAGTGCATGCAAATTAAGGAAAATTTAAAGATGGCGTGGCCACAGGCAAATATATTTCAATAGAGAGATCCAACCAGTCCATTCGAAAGGAGATCAATCCTGGGTGTTCAGTGGAAGGACTGACGCTAAAGCTGAAACTGCAATACTTTGGCCACCTCATGCGACGAGTTGACTCACTGGAAAAGACTCTGATGCTGGGAGGGATTGGGGCGGGAGGAGATGGGGACGACAGAGAATGAGATGGCTGGATGGCATCACCGACTCTGTGGACATGAGTTTGAGTGAACTCTGGGAGTTGGTGATGGACAGGGAGGCCTGGCGTGCTGTGATTCATGGGGTCGCAAAGAGTCGGACACGACTGAGCGACTGAACTGAACTGAACTGAATACTTTACAGGGAGATTGACACTTGAGCAAAAACACAAAATGGAAGTGAGTAAATAATACAGTTTTCTAAACAAAGAAACCAGCTATTCAAGGAGGAAAGAGAAATATAATTTTATTACTATACAGACACATTTTTCATTTGGACAAATCCACTCATTATGATTCTTTAATTGGGACAGGGAAAATAGTAAGAGATACAAGATATTAAGGCAAACGTCTCCCATGTTTCACATTTTCTAATTTTTTTTTAAAAATTAAGTTTAATACAGCTAATTTTCAAAGGAATTAATTATCTGTTAAATTAATTTGTATTTAATATTAAAAATGCTCCACATGAAAAATTTAAATTTGGGGTTTGAATTTTTTTTTCTTATCACTGGCAACATTTCTTTCACTGAGAGAGTCTACCACGAGAGCAAGACCCCTGAACGATGGGGATTATGTACCTGGCTGTTTCTTGTCTTCCCTTTAATATTTCTATCACAGTGTGCTGTTATCTCTGCTGAAGCCGTGACCCCCAAACAGAGAATCAAAGAAGAGTGAACAATACTGTGAACTATGGACTTTGGGTGATTATGATGTGTCAGTGTAGGTTCATCAATTGTAACAAATGAAACACTTTGGTAGGGGATGTTGATAATGGGGGAGGTATGCATGCCTAGGCATCAGAGCTAGTTTTGGCGAAGGCAGTGGCACCCCACTCCAGTACTCTTGCCTGGAAAATTCCATGGACAGAGGAGCCTGGTAGGCTGCAGTCCATGGGGTCACTAAGAGTCAGACACGACTGAGCAACTTCACTTTCACTTTTTACTTTCATGCATCAGAGAAGGAAATGTCAACCCACTCCAGTGTTCTTGCTTGGAGACTCCCAGGGACGGAGGAGCCTGATGGGCTGCCCTCTATGGGGTTGCACAGAGTCGGACATGACTGAAGCGACTTAGCAGCAGCAGCAGCATGAATGTCTAGGACAAGGGGTATATAGGAAATCTCTGGATCTTCCTCTCAATCTTGCTGCAAACCTAAAACTGCTCTGAAAAACATAAAGTCTTAAAAAGCAAAAAAGAATCTAGGTAGAAGGCATAGGACCAATGGTATAAACATCTTGTCTAACCCAAGTAGCATAAAAATCTTCTGTAGGCCTAAATCTGATGTTTACGTAATTCAATGTGTGACTTTAGGCAAGTGATTTAACCTCTCCAAGTCAGTTTCTTCATCAATAAATATAAAATATTGAAAACAAATTTATGTACAAAATATATAAATATTGAGTACATTCTCTGTTCTGGATACTAAGAAAGAACAATGAGTCAGATTATGGTTCAATCTAGAATGGGAAGCAAACTTGAATTCCCCAGTTCACTGTTTAATTTCAGGTGGAATAAATGCCCTGGGGAAATGCATATGAGAATAGAGAAATCTAATATATATCAAAGGCAGAGTTAGAGGAGGGTGAGTGGATAGTCTAGGTTAATAACTGAGCAGTCACAGTTTTTGAGAGGCTCACATATGATAATTAGAAAGTGCCTTACAAAGTATAAGGAGCTACATACAATCTATAGTTATTAATTTGGGGTCATTTCATTATGGTTCTATAGAATCAGCACCTCAGAGTTAATGTCATAGATGTTAAAAAATATGTGTTGAATTGACTCCTTTTGTAGAGCCTTTCCCAGCCTGAACTTATTAGAAAAATGAAGTCATGTGAAGTTATATGTAAGTTGTGAAGTCCATGAAGATGAAAGTCAAGCCAGTCTTGTTCACCTTTGGTGCAGGGACTGGCATATCAGTACAGTTCAGTTCAGTTTAGTCGCTCAGTCGTGTCCGACTCTTTGCGACCCCATGAATCACAGCATGCCAGGCCTCCCTGTCCATCACCAACTCCTATAGAAGATACTAAATAAACATGCATACTGGGAATTCCCTGGCAGTCCAGTGATTAGGACTCTGCCCTTCCATTGCTGGGGATTTGGGTTCAATCCCTGGTCCAGAAACAGATCCTGCAAGCCCTGTAGCACATGGCCAAAAATAAATAAATAGGCAAACAAACATGTAGATATGGGCTGAATGAATAAATTGACTTTACTGGTTTCATTTCACAGACAATAAAACTAAGGACTAGAAAAATTACTTTGTTCTATCACAGACTACAAAGTAGCAAAATTGAAATCTGAACCCAGGATTCAGCCCTCAATCTATTGATTAGAATAAAATTTGTGAAGATAATATAAAATATATGGTACCAATGGCTAGATGTCATAGTAGATAAGACCAAAAACGGTCTCTAGAGGAAATTTATTTTCTTCTAAGGAAAAAAAATCAACATTACAGCAATATATTGTGTGTCTTTCTTTTCCTTTGCAGCAGGCTGAAATTAAATTTCCTCCACATTGATTATCTCCTCAGGCCTCACAGAGTTAAGAGTAGAACTTACTAAGAAAAGTGAGGGGCATGGGTACCAATTACTGTCAGTTAACATTCAGTTCAGTTCAGTTCAGTTTAGTTGCTCAGTTGTGTCCGACTCTTTGCAACCCCATAGACTGCAGCACCGGAGAAGGCAATGGCAAGCCACTCCAGTACTCTTGCCTAGAAAATCCCATGGATGGAGGAGCCTGGTAGGCTGCAGTCCGTGGGGTCGCTAAGGGCCGGACACAACTGAGCAAATTCACTTTCACTTTTTACTTTCACACATTGGAGAAGGAAATGGTGGCCCACTCCAGTGTTCTTGCCTGGAGAATCCCAGGGATGGGGGAGCCTGGTGGGCTTCCGTCTACGGGGTCACACAGAGTCGGACACGACTGAAGTGACTTAGCAGCAGCAGCAGCAGGAGACTGCAGCACGCCAGGCTTCCCTGTTCATCACCAACTCCTGGAGCTTGCTCAAACTCATGTCCATCGAGTTGGCAATGCCATCCAACCATCTCGTCCTCTGTCATTCAACTAACATTATATGCTTTGTAATGGTCAAAAGCATGGTAATAGGAGGAATATTTTCACACGCAAAGCAGAAAGGCTTTGGGAAGAAAATTTGTCCTCATAGTGGAGAGATTTACTATTATTATTTTGGCTGTGCCACATGGCACGTGGGATTTTAGTCCCCCAACCAGGGATCAAACTGGTTTCCCTTGCAGTGGAAGTTCAGAGTTATAACCAGTGGACTGCTAGCCAGGGAAGTCCCGAGATTTTTTAATGTAGACACTTGAGGTGTAAAACAGCTGGAGCTAAGAACAGAAGCTCTCCCTCTTACCCCAAGAAAATTACCCGGAAGCTTAGAGGCTTGAAGCAACAATTAAAAATTATCTAACACAGTTTCTGTGGGTTAGAAACATTATTGTCTCACACACTTATTGTGAAAGATCAGGAAGTCAGCAGTGGCTCAGCTGTATGTTTCTGGCTGTCATGGGTTTGTCAAATGGGACAGCAGGCATCTGAAGGTTTGACTAGAGCTGGATAATCCGCTTCCAGGATGGTTGTCTCCCATGCCTGGTGCTAGCTATTGGCAGGAGGCCTTACTTCCTCACCGTGTGGACTTCTCAATAGGGCTGATTAAGTATCTTCATGACATGACTGGCATTTGCCAAAGTAAATTATTTCCAAGAAAGCAAGGTAGAAGCCATACTACCCTTTGTGACATAATCCCAGAAACCACACTCCATCATTTTTATGATATTTGATGTTAATCGGTGGAAGGGGACCACACGAAGTCATGAATACCAGGAGTCCCAATGAAGACTCATTGGGAGCCACATTGGAGGCTGGCCACTAGGTGATCCTGGACCACATGCCCTTCCAGGAAAGCAAGGAGACACTGAGATGAGAACACAAAGAAATTGCCTACACTGATGAACTATAACATAATGGAATTCTCCATAGCTCTTTGATGAATAATACCCTTCTGTGTGAATAAAACACTTTTTTAAAGCAAAGAAGCTATTGAAATTTCTCAAGTTAAAAAAGAACAAATAAGCAAAAAACAAGCATAATAAGGAAGCATAAAATGCAGAAAAACATTCTTTTCTAGTATCAAGGGACTTCTATTATGAGTGAGGCTTGAGGTAATTGGTACTCAGATGGACTGTATATGCTGGCCAAATGGTTCAGAAAATATCTCCATCCTGCTGACCAATGCACAGAGAGATGCTGATAACACAGCCAGGGGAAGTCACAAAGTTTCACTGTTAGATAGAGAAAAAAAGTTCCAGGAAGGATCCAGAGGGACAGAGAAATATATGAATTTTGTAAAAGGGCGGAAAGGTAATTTGGACCAAAAGGTAGATTGTACCTCACCTAGAGACCCCTGAAGCTACTCACCACCCACCCAAACAATAAAAACAACCTCATCACACAAGACAAGGGATTTAGACTATTTGAGACCAATTCGCCATCGAGTGCCTCTGTGGGAAACATGATTTAATCCCAAAGATGGGCATTTCTTACTATCCTGAGGAAGTGTACATTCTCACAGCTCCAAGCCAAAAATGAAACATGCTTCAAAGTAGGTCAGAACCAAATGACAGCTCTCAGGAGCTTTGCAGTGCACCATGTATGTAAAAGAAGAAAAACAAAGCCGCTTACAGAAGAGTCTCAATTCTCAGACTTTAGAATGAATTCTCCAGCTGGAATGAAGTACGGAATAATCCTTTTGCACTTATTGAATTAAGAATTTTGACCCTGCCTTTTATCCTCGAGTTTTTCTTTCTTCATCCATCATTTTTGAGAACTTGCCTCGATGTTACTACGCCAGACACTGTTATTAACAAGTCAATCAGTCAGTCAGTTCAGTCGCTCAGTTGTGTCCGACTCTCCGTGACCCCATGAATCACAGCACGCCAGGCCTCCCTGTCCATCACCAACTCCCAGAGTTCACTCAAACTCATGTCCACAGAGTCGGTGATGCCATCCAGCCATCTCATTCTCGGTCGTCCCCTTCTCCTCCCACCCCTAACCTTTCCCAGCATCAGAGTCTTTTCCAGTGAGTCAACTCGTCGCGTGAGGTGGCCAAAGTATTGCAGTTTCAGCTTTAGCATCAGTCCTTCCAATGAACACCCAGAATCCATCTCCCTTAGAAAGGACTGGTTGGATCTCCTTGCAGTCCAAGGGACTCTCAAGGGTCTTCTCCAACACCACAGTTCAAAAGCATCAATTATTCGGCGATCAGCTTTCTTCACAGTCCAACTCTCACATCCATACATGACCACGGGAAAAACCATATAGATTTTTGTCACAGTAATCTCCCTGAAGATTAATCTAAACATACCCATTTTTCCAATTGTCACCCATTACCTGAGGTAACAATTTTAAGCACAGAATAACTTGGGACATCTGTACATTTGATGTTGCTGTTCAGTGGCTAAGTAGTGTCCGACTGTTTGCGACCCCATGGACTGTAGACTGCCAGGCTCCACTATCTCCCGGAGTTTGCACAAATTCATGTCCATTGAGCTTGTGATGCTATCTAATCATCTAGTTCTCTTTGGCCCCCTTCTCCTTTCATCTTCAATCTTTCTCAGCATCAGGGTCTTTTCCAATGAGTTGGCTCTTTGCATCAGGTGGCCAAAGTACCAGAGCTTCAGCTTCAGCATCAGTCCCTCCAATGATTATTCAGGGTTGAGTTCCTTGAACATTTGATACTAAAAATGATTCAGGTTATACATGACAGAAAGATAGAAAGATAGATGGAGAGATGGATAGAGAGATAGATGTGACTTCTTGAATGGTAACGAGGGGAAAATACTTAGTCTTGAGTAAGCTTAGGTGAGTATTAAAGGTATAATTTTTACCTATTAAGGGTATGTTTTGTGTGGATCTCAGCATATTAGTAGCCAATGTTTTGGCTGGACTAGCTCTTGTAGTTATTATGATTGCAAGATGCCCTTCAGCAATAATCATCAGGAAACTTTGAAAAAAAGTTTATTATTTATAGACCCTGGAAAATACACAGTATACCTGGGGCCACACAGTGAGGCTGTGGGTAGAGACAGAGTGCATGGGCCTGGGGTCCTGCTTTTATTGGAGCCGAGGGTGGGGGCCCAGGGATTTTTGGCTCACTCCTTAAACTAAGAGCAGAAATTTAAAGCATGGAAGAGGGACTTCCCTGGTGATCCAGTGGTTAAGAATCTACCTGCCAGTGCAGAGGATGTGGGTGAGATCCCTAGTCTGGGAACTAAGATTCCATATGCCTTGGGGCAACTAAGCCCATGCACCACAATGGCTGAGCTCCTGCTCTAAAGCCCGCAAGCCACAACTACGGAAGCCCACATGCCCCAGAGCCAGTGCTCTGCGACAAGAGAAGCTCATGCACTGCAGCTAGAGAAAGCCCACAGGCAGCAATGAAGACCTAGTACAGCCAAAAAATGAAATAAATAAATAATAATTTTTAAAAGGGACAAGTATTTTTTTAAAAAAGCATGGAAAAAAAATATGTGACCCAAATGGTCAGTTATCAAAATCAACCAAGCTCTCTAAAACAAAGGAGACTCAGTTGAGGGAGGGAGTATGGCTTTTTATCTAGTTATGTGGCTGGCAATGTGTTTATTCAAGATAGTCCTCTTGAAGTGGATACCTCTTTGAAGCGGGTACTTTGGTAATCAAAACTCAAGTCAGGCACTTGCATTATTAAAACAAGAAAAAGAAGAAAACCAAAAAAACTGTCAGGGTTGACAGTTCAGGTATCATAGTGAAATAAAGGTAGAGAGCCCTTGGCCTGTAGTATGGACCTTCCTACTCACCTTCCATGACTTTGCTCCATCCACTATTTGAATCCTGTCCACTTGAGCTCCTTTCTCTCCTTGCCTCTGCACATGCCCCCAGGTTTTCCACTTCCAGGCCTTTGCTCATATTTTCCCTCAGCTCTTCCGATTAGCTGTGTATGTATAACCCTAGCTGATTTTAAAAAGCTTAGAAGTCACCTCCTCTGTGAATGTCAAGTCCAGTAGTCTCATCCCTCTTTTCTCTGAACTCTTTAAAATATCTTTCCTTTGGCATGCATCACTGCATTTCATGATTTATGATCCAGGGGAGGTTTAGATGAAGTGATTAATTAAATACTTATTGAGCATCTATTATGTTCTTTGCATTGCGAATGCAAAGATGATTCATCATAGATTCCCTAGCAGGAACTCACATTCTACCAGAAGTGACAGATGTGCAGATTACAGTTCAGTGTCATGGATTCTAGAATGGAAATATGGATGGAAGGCTGTGGAAGCCCAGAGAGGAGTGCCTCAGTATGCATATATTTAGTTTAACAAACACAGATGAAGAAATTACTATTGACAGAAACTGTTGTACGTGCTATAAACTATTAACTCATTTCATCCTTCTAACAATCCTACAGTATACATATTATTATCCTCCCCAGTTTTCAGATGAAGAAACTGAGGCAAGCTTATACAGTTAGGAGAGGGCAGAACAAGGATCTGACCCAGGTAGTTTGGGTCTTGAAATCTTGCTCAGAACTGTTGGACTATGCTAATTCAACATATAAACTGAATTTTCAGAAAAGTTCGGGAAGTAGACTTATTTCCAAAAGAAACTGATAGTTCTGCTAACCCAGCACTCATACATTGCCTGTGATACTACCTCCATGATTGTTTGTCAAGTGACTTGGTTCTTGAAGGATGTACAGGAAGTTGATAGGCAAAGAACAGAAAGAAAGACATTCCTGGCAGATAAGTATAGATGCACCAATACGTAGAGACAGGAGAAAAACAGGGACTATTCAGAGAACTGTGAGAAGTTCTGAGCACAGGAACTGGGTGGGTTTGCCTCATTTCCATATTCACGCTTTGATCTACTCTGTATTACAGATAAAGCCACCCTCCCCCCAACCCCCCCCACACTTTGGGATGTGTCGTCCAGACATCTGCTGGAGGCTAGGTTTGTCAGTGGGAGGCTCTGGCCACCCAGGGAAGACCAGAAGGAAGGTAGAGGCTGCAGCATTTCTTCCAGCCTTCCTTGTTTATGCAGTGCCCCGGGTAGTGGTTCTGTCTCCTGGCCAGCATCTGCCAGGCAAGTCTAGCCCCTGGTCTCCCTCTTCTTCAGGTGTCCTGCACTTGCTCATCTCTGAGCCGCCTCCTCACTGTCCCTTGCTCAGTTTCTTAGCTCCTCTATTTCCTGTATAAGAAATCCCTACTACTAAACTCCTTTACCAAAAAAAAAAAAAAAAAAATCCTTAGATAGGCTTCTATTTTCATGCTTGGTGGTGATGATGGTTTAGTCTCTGAGTCCTGTCTGACTCTTGGGACCCCAATCACTGTAGCCCGCAAGGCTCCTCTGTCCGTGGGATTCTCCAGGCAAGAATACTGGAGTGGGTTGCCATTTCCTTCTCCAGGGGATTTTCCTGACCCAGGGATAGAACCCTGGTCTCCTGCATTGCAGGCAGATTCTTTTACCAACTGAGCTACGAGGCAGTGCTTAGGTGCTGACTAATACTTTTCAGAATATCAGGGGCAGGGTATATTCTTGCCTGGGAAATCCCATGGATTGAGGAGCCTGGCGGGCTACAGTCCATGGGGTCACAAAAGAGTTGGACATGACTTAGCAACTAAAAAAAATAATAATATTCATAATATGAGGGAATGCAAGTGTGAATTCTCACAGATGAATAGAATAAAAATTTTAATAATACTCTTTATTTACTCTATCTTTAAAAACTGTGCTCTATGTTTCACAAAACGCACAATGTATTAGAATAATGGCATGTAAGTAAATAGTGTATTAAATATAATGTATAACAATCTATATTGAAATTATTTAATAAATATTTATGTACTATATAAGTATACATTTACATATCATATATAAAGATATATATCTTCCCTGGTGCCTCAGACAGTAAAGAGTCTGCCTGCAATGTGGGATACCTGGGTTCCATCCCTGGATCAGGAAGATTCCCTGGAGAAGGAAATGGCAACCCACTCCACGGGGTTGCAAAGAGTCGGACATGACTGAGTGACTAACCCACACATAAATTATATAAAATATATATTACACTAGTAACTTTAAAGGTATTTAAATATATATTTGAGGTATTCATTCTCAAAGATTGTTTTTACTGATGGAGCAGTCATTAGAAAACTTTGATGTCTCTATATAAAAATGTATTTAGTTAACAATATAATGCCAACAAAATTCATAATCCATTAGCATCTTTTCTTATAGAAGCTTCAGTGTGAAAACTCATGATAGAAGTGTGTTAAAACAGTGTGAGAGAATTAACTTATGTGACTTATATAGGCAGGTTTAATTTTCCCCTAGATATAATTTAGCTAAAATAAGCACTCTAATACTGGCCCGTTTCCCCCGCCCCAACCAAAAAAAAAAAAAAAAAAAAAGGAAAGAAGAAAGGAAAGAAGAAAGAAAAGAAGAAAGGAGGGATGGAGAGAAGAAAGGAAACCTATTTAAATGGTACATGGACAAAAACGAGATAAAAATAGCACTGAAGGTCCAGTTACCCAACCATTCAACACAGTCCTCAGGATGAAAGAGCCTTCCAGAGGTCTAGAAATCCTTCTTCTGGATGGTTGATAGCTACAGAGAACATGTGGCTTCTCCTGAATGTGGCTCAGCCCTCTGCATCCCTATCTTTTCCTTCTCCAAATCAGTGAATGAACAGGGCTGAATCCAGGATATCAGCTAGAATAGCTGCAATGTCTATTGAAATAATGTCTGTCTGTGTACACATTTCTCTCATCAGGATTCAAGTGCACCATACTTGGCAGGTAGACATTGGCCATACAGATATTTGAGCACCAGTGTCCATTCATTTGTTAAAGGTTGAGCAGAATTTTTTATTTTTAGATGAAAATAATACAAAGTAATAACAAAATAATAAGTGCCCATAGGTAGTAGTTCCAGTAATTTTTTCTTGCACTCTACTTTGGAGACTACTGTTTTATATAACTCTCTCTGTTATTTGGCATTTTAAAATGCCAGTCACTTTTATTTGTGTTTTCAAGTGACCTGAGGGGAAGAACAGAAGGAGGGGAAGAGAGAAACAGCTAAAATAGCTCAACACCTGAGCTTGCTCATACTGTTCTTTCTCAAGTTCATGCTTCTGCACCAGTTGGTTCAATCTGGACAGAACCCTGGGAAATGAGCAAACCTATAGAATAATTTCTCTGCATTGTGCTTCATGTTTCAGAGTAGCTATTTTCAACTAGTATCACAGAGTGCTGCTACTAGCAACTGTTAAATTACATAGGAATTTGACTTCACACTGTTTATTGAAGAAATGCTAGCGCATATTAAGTGAAGTTTTATGGTGCTTATGTATTTCTCAAATGCAACCACAATGCTAAGTGCTTTTATTAGAGTGAACAAGTTGATAGAATATTTATAATAGATAAACATTTAAAATATATTTTAGATTTTCAAATAATCTATGAAAACAAAATAAAGTAACTATTTGGATGTTCAAGGAAAGAAACAGAAGCTAGAAATAATGTCTTAATGTAGAAAATGCATATAACTTACATTGTAGATTTTGGAGTATTGTAAGAATATACATGTCATAAAATATATACTTGCAGGGTAATTTTAAGAAATAAGGAAATCTAATTCCTTATTTGAGAAAACCAGCACTTAATTCCCTTTGGGTTCTCCCTTTCAATCCTTGAGAATTACAAATCTCTAAGCCTTATCTCTTCTACGTCATCCCCAGTGTTTAGTCCTTGGATTTATGTTCTATTCGAGTACTGATTGCGTTAAATAATCATGTTAATTCTCAGTAGTTATTAGTTAAAATTAGATAAATTATTTGAAATCTCCCTATCATGATAAAAATACAACTTAAAATACCTTTGTTACTTCTTCTTTTGGCAAGGGAGCATCATTATTATAATCACTATCTCTTAAAGATGGTATTTATTACTTCTATATAGAAGAGAGAACATTACTAGACACATCTTAAAAGAGTGTACAGTATAAGGACATAAAAGTGGCAATCGTTTTCATCTCTCCCTACCCGATAGTAATAGTGTTACTATTAATACAAGTGATAAGATTTGTTTCGCATTCAAACATATGCATAACTGGACAGATAGCAACTTGTTAGGTATTTTCTGAAAATCTTTAAAAAAAAGGAAAGTGTGAACTGTAAATTTATTTTTCCTATTATGCTGTATGTTACAGTAAAGTGAGTTTTCCCAGCATATTTTAACATATACATTTATGTATGTATGTATTCCAGATATTGGTTTATTTAATGGAGAAATAAGTTTTCCAAAGCCCAGATTCCAAAGAGTGTAATTAAATTTTAAAAACACTTTGGGCTAATTTTAATATTTTAGGCTGAAAAAAAGTGAATGAGATGGTAGTGGTTTGGGAAGATACTCATTTGGCTGCTCAAAGAGCTGTGTCTGGGTTCTGGGACCCCTCAAGTAGAGCAGCAGCTGTGCCCATAGATGATCCTGCACCCATTCCAAGAAGTGTCTGGCTAGAAGTAGGAAATTTGTTTCCCAAATACCTGCGCCAAGTGCAGGGAAGTATTGTCAAGACCCTGCAATTCTTCTCTTTGGGTTTGCCATGGATGCCGTACTTACAGATTCCCAGAAAACAAAGGAAAATAAAACTGTTAGGAGAATTTGATCTTTTCCTAACTCTGCTGTATATTAGAACCTTATATTCATCTCCCAAACTACAAACTGCATGAGTTTTCCAATTTTTATTCTCTTTGGATTTGAAAAATAATCTTAATCCAAAACCTTTTCCAAGACTGAAACAAATTTTATTTCCTGCAAACCTAATGAACGTTTTGGGAGCTGTAATAGAAGAGTTGTGTTTTTTTTTCACAAATGGGCATATTTTGCAAGTAGACAGTATAACTTGAGGAATCATGAAAATATCACTATAATGAACCTACTTTTAAGGAGAAACAGTTGAATAGATTTAAAATTGAGAAAAAGAAATCAAATCAAAGAAACAATATACAAAGTATATTCGTGATCATTTTAATTTGTATCTATAAAGTTGGGTGCTAAGTAGCCCAACTTTATTTTGGATGGAAACAGATAAGAACGCAATGCATTTCAGGCAATGGCCAAATGAGGTGAGGGAGAACTGTGCAAAGGGGTGTCACAAAACTGTGAATACCGAAAATGGTTTGCTCAGGATTCGACTACTTGACACATGTAGCATAGGATTGTCAGTAATCACCAGTGCCATTTTCATAGGGCTAGCGATAACTTAGTTTAGGCAAACTATACATAAGCCCATTAAAAAAAAAAAAAAAATATATATATATATAAGCCCATAAAAGCCTAAAGGCTTATATGGATTTCCCAGGTGGCACTAGTGGTAAAGACTTCAGGAGACACAGGAGACCTCTGTGTCTGTGTTCGATCTCTGGGTCAGGAAGATCCTCTGGAGGAGGAAATGTCAACCCACTTCAGTGTTCTTGCCTAGAGAATCCCATGGACAGGGGAGCCTGGCAGGCTACGGTCCATGGGGTTGCAAAGTTGGACATGATTGAGAGACTAACACTTTCACTTTTCATATATGTATATATGTGCGTGTGTGTGTACGTGTGTGTATGTCTCTGCCCATAGTTTCTGACACAAGTCTCTTGAAACTCTTGTAAATTCCTAAGTGATAAGAGTCCTAGGAGCGTCTCCTGTTGTAATATCTGATCTATATCAGGGACCTGTCCCTGACCTTGCAAATTCCTAAATGATAAGGCCCCTAGGAGCAACTTTTGTTCTCTTGAGGCACTCTGGATAGACTACTGGGTGGGGACTGGTCACTGGAAACATCAAACCATGATTAGAAGCTTAAAATTTTCAGCTCAGCCCTCATTTTCTTGAGAAGGGGGAGAGGCTGAAAACAGAGTTAATGATCGATCATGCTACATACTAAAGCTTCCATCAGTTCAGTTCAGTTCAGTCGCTCAGTCGTGTCCGATTCTCTGTGACCTTGATAGTATATTAAAAAGCAGAGACATTACTTTGCCAACAAAGGTCTGTCTACTCAAGGCTATGGTTTTTCCCGTGGTCATGTATGGATGTGAGAGTTGGACTGTGAAGAAAGCTGATCGCCGAAGAATTGATACTTTTGAACTGTGGTGTTGGAGAAGACTCTTGAGAGTCCCGTGTACTGCAAGGAGATCCAACCAGTCCATTCTAAAGGAGATCAATCCTGAGTGTTCATTGGAAGGACTGATGCTAAAGCTGAAACTGCAATACTTTGGCCACCTCATGCGACGAGTTGACTCACTGGAAAAGACTCTGATGCTGGGAAAGGTTGGGGGCGGGAGGAGAAGGGGATGACAGAGAATGAGATGGCTGGATGGCATCACCGACTCGATGGACATGAGTTTGAGTGAACTGTGGGAGTTGGTGATGGACAGGGAGACCTGGCGTGCTGTGATTCATGAGGTCCATAAACGTCCCCAAAATACAGGGTTTGGAGATCTTCCAGATTATCAAGCACATCTACGCCAGGAGATGATGCACCCCAGCTCCACAGGACAGAAGCTCCTGTGCTCTCGACACCCGCAGACATCACCCTACGTATCTCTTCATCTGGCTGTTCATCTGTATCTTTTAATAAACTACTAAGCGTAAATAAACGTTTTTCTCAATCCTGTGAGCTGCTGTAGCAAATTAAATCCAAAGGGGAAAGAGGTCATGGGAACCTCTGATTTGTGGCCAAGTCAGAGAGGAGTTGCAGGTAACCTCAGTTCAGTTCAGTCACTCAGTCATATCCAACTCTTTGCAACCCCATGGACTGCTGCATGCTAAGTTTCCTTGTCCATACCAACTCCTGGAACTTACTCAAACTCATGGTCATCGAGTTGTGATGCCATCCAACCATCTCATCCTCTGTCATCCCCTTCTCCTCCTGCCTTCAATCTTTCCCAGCATCCGGGTCTTTTCTGATGAGTCCTTTCTTCACATCAGGTAACCAAAATATTGGAGTTTCAGCTTCAGCATCAGTCCTTCCAATGAATATTCAGGACTGACTGATTTCCTTTAGGATTGACTTGTTTGATCTCCTTGCAGTCCAAGGGACTCTCAAGAGTCTAGCTAATCTAGGGATGGACTATTTATGATCCACATTTGAAATGGGCTGGGAGCCAGTCATATAGGACTGAGCCCTAAATGGTGGGATCTAACACCATATCCAAGTAGACAGTGCCACAACTGAGTTAAACTGTAGGCTACACGGCTCGTGCTGTGGAGAGCTACTTGGAGTAAGTGGAAAAATGTACACTTGGTGATCAGAATCACCAGAAGTGAAGTGTTGTGAATGTGGAAGTAGTGTAAGAGTAAAGGAGATACACAAAGACAGAATCCGTCAAATATACTTTGTTAAGGAGAGATTCCAGAAACTGGAATAAGCTCAAGAGCAGCTCCATTTGCCCTTCTCCCTCCAACTTCCCAAACAAATCTCAGTTCATGATAAGTGACACATGCAGTGAATCTGGTGCAAATATGCAAAATTCAACCATATTAGAAAAACATGGATCTGCAATTCCATACAAGCAGGTCAGATCTTTAAATAAATTAATGCAAAACACATTTGTTTCATCTAAATTTGAAAAGTGACTCTATGGCTCCTTCAGTCTAATTTTCATGCAATAATTTTTTTTCAGGTACTGAGTATAGGAATTTCCTACTCAAAGGCCTTGATCACACAGTTCTGAACCGCAGAAGTTTCATATCTGATGCCAAGAGAATTTAGGTACAAGCATTCAGTTCAGTTCAGTCGCTCACTCGTGTCCGACTCTTTGCAACCCCATGAATCACAGCACGCCAGGCCTCCCTGTCCATCACCAACTCCCAGAGTTCACTCAAACTCATGTCCATAGCGTCGGTGATGCCATCCAGCCATCTCATTCTCTGTCGTCCCCTTCTCCTCCCGCCCCCAACCTTTCCCAGCATCAGAGTCTTTTCCAGTGAGTCAACTCGTCGCATGAGGTGGCCAAAGTATTGCAGTTTCAGCTTTAGCATCAGTCCTTCCAATGAACACTCAGGATTGATCTCCTTTAGAATGGACTGGTTGGATCTCCTTGCGGTACAAGGGACTCTCAAGAGTCTTCTCCAGCACCACAGTTCAAAAGCATCAATTCTTCGGCGATCAGCTTTCTTCACAGTCCAACTCTCACATCCATACATGACCACTCGTACAAGCATTAGGAGAGGGTAAATATGATGGGTTTCATAAGGTCAAATTTAAGTTAGAATTAGGGAAAACATGCAAAACTTAACCTGCTGTAGAGAAAAACATCACAGGTGTGGAGAAAAAGCAGTTATAACTTCTGTAGAATTTTCCTGAGGGAATAGACAAAATTTATGTGTATACTGGGGTCATTTTGATTGCTTGGCAATACCTTTCTCTTCCTATATAATCAGAATGTTTGAACACTTATTTACTAATTGACCCAGAGGTTTAAACCACCACAGTGCCTGGCCTACAGTGTAAATATTTCTTAGTTCATTTCTCTAGATCGGAGCAGATGGCCCCTCTACACTTAAAACCAATATATTCTATGACCTGTAAATGGTTGGCTCAAACTTTTAAGGATGACATTACTCTATTTAACAGTGCTTTCCCAACAAGAATTAAGCAGGTAAGGCAATAACTTCTTTTAATGAGATTAATTCTGATAATTTAAGAGGCACTGTCTCACTGCAAGATGTAGATGACTTTCAATCCTCCTTACGAATTAAAATATTTAATCATTGGTAATCTCAGATATGCAGATGACACTACCCTTATGGCAGAAAGTGAAGAGGAACTAAAAAGCCTCTTGAGGAAAGTGAAAGAGGAGAGTGAAAAGGTTGGCTTGAAGCTCAACATTCAGAAAACAAAGATCATGGCATCTGGTCCCATCACTTCATGGGAAATAGATGGAAAAACAGTGGAAACAGTGTCAGACTTTATTTTTTTGGGCTCCAAAATCACTGCAGATGGTGATTGCAGCCATGAAATTAAAAGACGCTTACTCCTTGGAAGGAAAGTTATGACCAACCTTGATAATATATTAAAAAGCAGAGACATTACTTTGCCAACAAAGGTCCGTCTAGTCAAGGCTATGGTTTTTCCCCTGGTCATGTATGGATGTGAGAGTTGGCGCTGGAGAAGACTCTTGAGTGTCCCTTGTACCGCAAGGAGATCCAACCAGTCCATTCTAAGGGAGATCGATCCTGGGTGTTCATTGGAAGGACTGATGCTAAAGCTGAAACTGCAATACTTTGGCCACCTCATGCAAAGAGTTGACTCACTTGAAAAGACTCTGATGCTGGGAAAGGTTGGGGGCGGGAGGAGGGGACGACCGAGAATGAGATGGCTGGATGGCATCACCGACTCTGTGGACATGAGTTTGAGTGAACTCCGGAGTTGGTGATGGACAGGGAGGCCTGGCGTGCTGTGATTCATGGGGTCGCGGAGAGTCGGACACGACTGAGCGACTGACCTGAACTGAACTGAACTGATACAGTCAACACAGTGGTTATAAATAGGTGTGACACCGAAGTCTTTTAAATAAATGAGACCATAACGCTAGAATTTTCTTGCCACGGATTACCCCGATTCTCATCATAAACATACCTAGAACAGGACTTAAAAGATGCCTGTATTAACTGTAGTGAAAGCTGGTGTTCAAATGCCTTTCCACATACAGAAGGTCACATACATAGTTGCTAAGGCTTCCTTTCCACCAGGACCTATCTTCTCGAAGTTTTAAACTCAGTATATATGCTCAGTCTACCCCTTCCCTATAGAGTTGTGGAAGGAAAAGTACCTATAATTTATGCAGATACACGGCTGAAACGTCCCGTCCTTGTACCTTTCCACTGTGTTGGCGCTAGTTTGCATGGTGTGTGCACGGGCGTGGGTGAGTGTGTAAAACCCTTAAAGGTGAGGAGCAGGTTTTACTCTGTTTATTCCGCCCTGGCGTGGCGGGGACTATTCCGCGCGCCCTCAGGCAGCCGGACATCACCTAAGAGTTGGGGTTCTCAAAGTAAGTGAAGAACCTGGTGCTTTGGCAGAGTCCAAAATCCACCTGAGAACTTGGGTACTAGAGTTAGGTGGCAAGGAAAGGTGACTGGAAATTGTACCCCATTTATTTGACATTTTCCACGGAGGCTAGTCTAATAAATGGTGGGGGGGGTCTGGAGGGAAAGGCGGGAGGAAAGGAGGGAGGGAAACACCCTCCTCCTCTTTCGGCAACTGCACCTCAGCTTGAGATTTAGGGATGTTGTTACCTGTATTTCTAAAAACCACCACCGCACTCCCCGCACCAACCACTCCACTGCCTCGACTTCCACGAGAAGCCGCTGCTGAGGCCAAAGACCAGAGGGGAAGACGGAGGAGCGGGCTGGGGGAAGACAAATAAATGAAAGCGCGCGCGAGCGAGGGGGGCCGGGGAGAGGAGGGAGCGCCCGGGACTCGCGGCGGCGGCAGGTTCAATTAGCTAAACAAAGAAATCATGGCGGATTGTTTACATTTGGCAGCGCCCGGGCCGCGCGCCCGCCGGCCCCCAGTCGCCGCGGCCCTCGAGGAGTCGGCGAGCTGCCCCCGCGCCCCGGCCGGGTAAGTGACGCCGCCGCCCCTCGCGCCGCCCTCGCCGCCCCCCGGCTCCCGCCCCCCGCCCCTCCCCCGCCGCCCGGCCCCCTCCTCCGGCCCGCGGCGCCGCGGGGCTCGGCGGAGACTTGGGCGGCCGGGGTCCTCGGCGCTGCCGGTGCGGCCGCCGCCGGGAAGGGCTGCGGAGAGTCGGGGAGGGAGCCGCGGAGCCGCGTGCAGGGCTGGACCCCCTCCCCTGGTCCGTGGCCCCCGGGGGCAGGCGCTCCCTCGCGGGGCGCGCTCGCCCAGCCACGCCGCCTCCCGGACCGCGGAGGAACGAGGCGGGGCGCGCCGCAGCCAGGGAGGTGGGGCCCGGCCGTGACCCCGCGGCGGGCGCGCTGCGGAGGGCGGGGTGGCAGCTCGGAGCCCGGCCCCAGCCTTCCCGCCTCTTGTCCGGCGACCTCCGACGGGGACTCGCTCCCTCTCTCCTGCTCCCCTCCGTGCCTCCCTTGGGCTGGCCCTAAGGTCGAGCACCTGCGCGCCGGGGGTCGCCTCCAAAGGGTGACCTTGCCAAAGCCCCCCACGTCTGTGAGAGCTTTCCCAGAGGCTGAACCTTTCCTCATCTTTTTGGCCCCGGGGTTCGCTTTTTTCCCGGTAGGAAGAAACTCTGTTGTTCCTACAGAGGCTTTTAGCTGCCTTTGTGCTGAGCTTGGCACGGTGATACCAGGCAGTTGGCTAATGACAGGGGAGGAAAACAAAGGCAACAAATAGGGGAAGAAATAGAGGGCAATGTCACCCACAACAGAGGGAGTCTTTATTTTCCTAGCGAAGATGTTTTCCTTTGCAGGAATCCTTCGAGCATCATTGGCATGAAAATGACTTATTTCCTTTGTAGAGAGAAAAATCCTCTGTCTCTTAAATTAATCTCAATTTTTCCTTCCATAAAACTTTTTTCTTTTATAATGTTTAGTGCATATTTATTAGTGTGTCCTTTTTTCTTCTTTTCCTTTCCAGAACCTCAGTTAATATGTCTTAGTCTGTGTCCTGTCTGGGGGGGAAATCACAGCCAGGCCTGTTAGAACAAGACTAGAGTAGGTGGTATTTGAGTAACCTTGCCACAGGAGAAGGAAATGGCAACCCACTCCAGTGTTCTTGCCTGGAGAATCCCAGGGACTGGGGAGCCTGGTGGGCTTCCGTCTATGGGGTCACACAGAGTCGGACACGACTGAAGTGACTTAGCAGCAGCAGCTTAGCAGCCACCGGCTTAGCTGGCGACCAGGGCAACGGAACCAAGTCTTGCATATGTCTGCGTCTCAGATATCACAAGGCTAACAGGTTGCTAATGGACAGTGTAATTTGTAATTCATTGAACTGCTTTATCACCTGAGAAAGAAAATGCTGCTGTTAAAAAAACGCACAAAAACTTGTGTTATTGTGGCAATTTTATCTTTTCTATACAAATGTGATTCAAGTGAATGAATATTTGTTTCATAATTTTGGTTATACCCTCTCAGAGGCCCATCTGGAATAAGGTATACTTCTCTTTTTCTCTCCTTCCCCTTGAAAGTAGCAAACTCTAGGTAACTCTCACTTATTAGATTCAACTAAATTATATCTATTTTTGCTTATTAATTACCAAAGCAACTTTCTATATAACCTCCTACATCTTTAATGAAGCAAAACTTACTTTATTATTTCAGGCATAACCCTTCATCTTGCCAACTCTCTCCTCAGTTCTTTTTGATCCATTGACATTTCAAAAACTAAGATTCAGTCACAGAGCAGAATAGGAATGGAAATGGGTATCAAGCCTTGGTGTCAGAAGTTCCCGCTGAAGATCCCACATGTCTATTTTCATGGTTGTGTGGATTACAGGGAAAAAAAAAAGTTGATACATCACTAAAGAGCTTCTACCCAGACACCTAACTCACCAGTTAGCTTGAGATTCCATTACTCAGTAACCCACGCACATTCTCATAAATGGATTTTGTGTGGACTCCCTCCCCAAACCAGGTCAGAGATCATAATCATGGAAGAAAGTGAATTGGCCGCCAAAGTGACTTTAACAGAAGCAGAAAGATCAGTCTTTGGGTTATAGATCTTGCTGACCCATTGAGGGTCAGTAAATTAGTAAACTGTATTTGAGTTGACACTTCTGATCCCAGCTTAATGGGTTGATTAACTGATGGCTGCTATCTTCATTATGGGCTATTAGCACGTTGTTAAACCCGAACTTAAGAGTAAGAAGTTGTTTTTATGTTTACTCTTTGGTTCCCAAGGTTAATCAGTATTCATCATGGCCTTAAAATTTGGTAACTAAAGAGGTTAAATAAACTCTTTTGTAGAGAAAAGAAAGCTCAGTATTATAACTACATATGACTTTGGGATGCAAAATCTTACTGAAGATACATAAAAGTATTCAATTAGGAACACCATCTCCAATGGGAGAAATACATATAAGCATTAAGGATTTAACATTGACATCCTTTTCATTCATAGCTGATCCTCTTATTCTTCTGTGTGCATTTGAATGACTGTCAAATTTAATGATATTTAGAATTTTAATGATGGTTTGAGTAAATTGCTGGCTAGGAATAGATAGCTTTTTGTAGTCAGTGCCTAAGCCTAGACTTTGCCTTTCTGGAAGTGTGAATCTTGGGCCCCAGGGAGGCACACATTTGCGATCAATATATGTTAAAAATCAGTCTTTATACTGTTTTATTAAGTCCCTGGCCTATTTCTTCTTTCTTGACCTTCCTGAAACTTGTAGAACATTCAAGGATAGTTGGAATCCTGGTGTAATGGGTATCATCAGTGATTATTCTCACCGTTTGCTAGTCAACATGTCAATAATGCTGGGAAACCTGCTTTAAATATTTGCAAAATGTATACTCCCAATCATACACTAGAGCAGGAATTGTATAGATTGTTTGCTTCCTATGGAACTTCATTCAAAACTCAGTCTATTCTATCAGCTAGGTCACACACAGAAAGAGCAGTAATTTCCAGTAGAGGTTTTTAAGATGATTAATTGGTAAACCTTTATTAAAATGAGAGCAAAAAAATATAATCAAACTCAAGAAGTATTGCACAGGAAAATATAGGAGAATTAGGACATTTTTATATTTCTAAAATTGCTGCTAAGAAGGGTGCCAGGAAGGCCTGAGAGTTTCAAAAACAAAGAACTGATTGCCAGAATGAGAGGCCACTTAATCTGGCAAAGAGATCACTGATGATGTTGGGTGGGTTGTGTTGATTGAGAGGTTAAGGTGAGAGGCAAGATTGTTGGAGGCCAAAGAGGAAGAAGACAGAAAGTTTAGTAGATAATTTTAAAGAAAAATGTTTCAGGATGTTGTTCTTGAAAGGCACTATGACTGGCAAATCCTCAGTTCACAGGACCAAGTCTAGGAAAATAGGATCTTAGAAACAAAATTAAAACAGCATTACATACATTAAAAACTCCACAGCAAATAAAAGCTGCGGAAGGCACCTGCCTTCCAAACCAGCCACATTTGTCAGCATTAAAAGCCTGTACCCACAGGTAAATCCTCTTGAATTATCATCTTTAGTTGTCTGGGGACACATGGTTCCAGGACTGTGGTCCGCCAAGGCAGACGGTCCCCAAACTCTAGGGTACACAGATTATTTTTGGATTTAAAGTGTTTGAGCCCATTCTTACTTGAAATTCAGTGTCTTTTGCACTTGTTTCATTTCCTTAAGCTCTGGCAAAATGCTTTTGTAACCGTATAGCCTTTCTGCAAATTATCTTGGTATTTAGGGGAAGTTGTTTTTTGTCCCCCCCTCCCCCCAGAGGGATGTGCATCTGGGGTCATATCTGCAGAGTCAGAGGATGTGCTTTGAGAAGGTCTTTCTCTGCAACACCAGACTACACAGTCCACCAGAGAGAACGGCGACATTTATTGTCCTGCCCTGCCACTTAAGAGATTGAACTGAATCTATAATGTATAACATGGCTTTAAACTTGTAATGTGTACATATAAAATGAGATATTTAAAATTTGTTTGGCAAGAGCTGATTTGATTATGAATGGTATATTGTGAGAAAGGGACAAATAAAAGGAAAACATTTGGCTGTATTAGATGACAATCTGCAGATAATTTGTTTTAAAAAAATAATTTGATTTCATTAAGGTGGCTTTGAGGTATGCTGTGTGTTTGGAGCAGGATTTGGTGGCGGGGGGAATAAGCAGGGGCTGCTAAGAATCAGGGAGAAGGCAATGGCAAGCCACTCCAGTACTCTTGCCTAGAAAATCCCATGGATGGAGGAGCCTGGTAGGCTGCAGTCCGTGGGGTCGTTATGGGTCGGACACGACTGAGCGACTTCACTTTCACTTTTCACTTTCATGCATTGGAGAAGGAAATGGCAACCCACTCCAGTGTTCTTGCCTGGAGAATCCCGGGGACGGGGGAGACTGTTGGGCTTCCGTCTATGGGGTCACACAGAGTCGGACACGACTGAAGTGACTTAGCAGCAGCAGCAGCTAAGAATCAGAGGCTGTGGAAAACAAGGTGGGGCAGCTGAAAGGATCTCCAGCCCACCTTAGAGGAAACAGCGTATGAACAACCAAGACCACGGAATGAGGCTAGCCCAAATCTGTGGAATCTGTGTCAAGTGAAGGCAGGGTTTTAAAGAGGCAGTAGCTTCCAGGTGCATATATCACAGAGTTCTGTGCCAGTCAGAAAAGCTAGCGGAAGCAAACTCTTGGGATAAGAGGTTTACAGTTCTTCCCTGAAAGGCTGAAGCCCCAGCTTTGTATAACTTGGCTCCAGTAGTTCCAGCATATAAGCCAGAAGGCAGGCAGAAGATGAGTCGGAAAGATAGGTAGGCTCCATATGAAGGTTAGGTAGAGGTTTGGGTATTTCCCCAGAACTCTTGTAGAGGGACAACAGACCCAACCCTCTTGCCAAATCCAGCTCACCAGTGGCTTATACAGTTTTAAATATTCTGTTGTGTCACTATTGTGCGTGTTATGTGGGGAGGGTTGAGGACTAAGTGTGGCTGCAAAGACTGCAGGAACAGAATAGGGAAAAAAACGCATTTATAAAGATGGAGTAACTCAGTGAGACTGTAGGATTGAACTATAATAAAGCATTCAGAATATAATATACCAAAGGTGCAGGGTCTGTAAGCAAAAACCATATGCTCCAATAAACCATGTGTCTAGGAGTATATATTTCCAACAATTGGAAGTTACAATTAATGTGTCAGAATTCTGTCTCAAGCCCTTGTGTGTGTTGCCACAACTCAATGAAAATTTCAGATTCAAAGAATATTCTCATACAACGCATTTGTTGCGGAGCCATCTTTTCCGAATGAACCCTTCTAAATATAGCACAGGTGAAACTGAGTACCGGAAAGAGCGAGTTTGACAATGGCATGTTACTAACAATTGCCACAGTTGCCTCTAAACTAGTACACTTTGAAAATTTTATCTTCTGTGTGTATTGCGGGTGATTTAACTGATTAACTCCCTGGCTAAAAAATAGAACGAATATCAAACACCCTTCCCTTCTCATAATTAGCTGAAGAATGATGTGTACATACAAGAGGCTCTGTGGATCTCTAAGAATATCACAAAATCGGGACACACACACAGAGCACTCAACACTTTGAACATTTAGACCAACATTTCCTGAAAATTTTTTCTTCTGTTTCATTTTACTTTTTATGACTGCCTCAAGTTTTTGTAGTCTGTAACCTAAGGATAACGTATTAGTTTTCCATTGCTATTATAAAAAAATTACTACAAACTTCATGGTTTAAGATAACACAAATTTATCATTTTTATAGTTCTGTAGGTCAGAACTCTGACAGAGATGTCACTGGGCTAAAATCAAGGTGTCAGCAGGATTGCATTTCTTCCTAAGGACTCTGGGGGAAAATCCATTCTTTGGCCTTCCAGCTTCTAAAGGCCACTAACATTCCTTGGATCGTGACCCACTTCCTCCATTTTCAGTCAGAAATGTTGCATCTTTCTGACCATTCCTCCATGGTCACATCCCCCTCTATTCACCTGGGCACAGTTCTCTGCTTTTTAGGAGCCATGTAATTTGATTGGCACACCTGGATCATCTCCCCAATCTCATGGTCTTTAATTAACCTTAATGATATTTTGCAAAGTCTCTTTTGCCATAGAAGGTATCACGTTCATGGATTCCAAGGATCAGGATGTGGACATCTTTGTGGGGGAGATTATTCTACCTTATTTTCAATTCTGCTCTTCTTTGTGTTAATTTAGGTTCTTCCAGAAGCAGATGCCAAAGCCAGGATCCCAGACAAGTTTATGTGGGTGTGATACCAAGAAATGCTTATGCGGGAGTAGGGAAAGGAGATAAGGAATTTAAAAAACACAAGAAATGGTGTGTTATTAAGTGAGCTGCCACTGGGAAATTGAAATTTAATCCCATTGAGGGTAATTCTGAGGGATAGTGTAGAACTCAGAGTCATTCTAATGAAGTAGTGAGTTATTCTGAATCTGCAGCTTTAGCCTTCAAATCCCTGTCATTATTGTTCAGATGGTGTCTGAGGGTATTCTCTCTGGTACTTCTGGCTTGTCCTGCGTGTGGGCTAAGTATATTTCTCCATCCAGGTTGAAGACCTGAAGAAGCGTTCATAAGTACTCAGAGCAAGCAGGCCTTCAGTGTGAAGTGAGTGCCAGAGGTTTCCAAAGGGTACCTCTTAGATTTAATCTGTCCGTAAATTCTGTATTGTGCATAGTGATGTCCAACTCTTTGTGACCGCATGGACGGTAGCTCACCAGGCTCCTCTGTCTATGGGATTTTCCAGGCAAGAATACTGGAGTGGGTTGCCATTTCCTTCTCCAATCCCTAAATTCTACTTTTCATTATTCCTCCATAATTTCCCTGACACTTCCCTCTTTATTCCTCTCTATTCCTATGATTCAGGTTGATTTCTCTGTATCACTCTATTGGTTGGTTCTTTCCACCTCAAGTTCTATACCACCCAATCTGTGCTATGGGTATGACTCCAAAATTTGTTTTGCTGCAAACATGACTTCTGTTGTGTTGCTTAGACAAGCAAGTAAGCAAAAACCTTCATCGATTTCCTGTCATCTACAGGAAAATTTGAAGTGAAAAATCCTGTCTAGCCTTCAGGTACTTCCATTTTGGCCCTGTATTAACTTATCTTTGTCAGATCTTATGCTTACATCTGTTAATGTTTATCACCTTTACCCCATCCCTGGAGAGCAGGAGAAAGTGAAAGTGTT
The DNA here is from genome assembly GCF_049115385.1 of Moschus berezovskii. Taxonomy (NCBI): domain Eukaryota; kingdom Metazoa; phylum Chordata; class Mammalia; order Artiodactyla; family Moschidae; genus Moschus; species Moschus berezovskii. The sequence goes on along the minus strand of NC_142470.1, from coordinate 66,608,515 downwards.
AGTCACTCAGTTGTATCGGACTCTTTGAGACCCCATGGGTTGTAGCCTGCCCAGGCTCCTCTGTCTATGAAATTCTCTAGGCAAGAATACTGGAGTGGGTTGACATTGAGGACTAACCCATTTTACCTGTGTTTTGTCTTTGTCCATAGTTCTTGGGCTTCCCAGCTGGCACAGTGGTAAAGAAACCGCCTGCCATTGCAGGAAATGCCAGTTCGATCCCTGGGTCAAGAAGATCCCCTGGAGAAGGAAATGGCAACCCACTCTAGTATCCTTGCCTGGGAGATCCCATGGACAGAGGAGCCTGGCAGGCTACAGTCCATAGGGTCGCAAAGAATCCAACAGGACTAAGCAGCTGAGCACAGCAACATAGTCCTCAGTCCTTGGATGATGGGAAACTTTATGCCTGACCCAAGCCAAACACTCTTGTTGCATTACTGTCCTTACTTGTCTTACTATTATTGGAGGGCCCATCTTCTACTCTCCTTTCTTTATGTTCTTGGTTTTAGTGTTTCTTTTCTGAACTAATGATCTAATCGCAGCCCATCCTTCAAGGTTCAGGCGAAACCTTTCCTTCCTCTGTTGAAGCCTACTATTAGCCCCTCCCAGCTGGAAGTGAGGAATCTCTCTTCTCTGAACTCTTTAAAGCTACTGTTTTAGCTTTTATAATTTTTGTTCATAATTTTAGCTGTCTTTTCATAGAATGTAAATCTGATCTTCTCAGGCTCTTGAGCCTTTAACAATAATAAGACATCATATATTTTTGCCTCTCAAATCCTTGAATGTTTGGGTTATTGTATGTACTCTTTAGCTATTTGTTGATGTTCGTTAAACATAGTTTTTTTTTTTTTGAAAAGTATGAGTAGCACATTTTGACAAAAGTGAACTGGGGAAAAAAAGATCAGGATTTTAGTGACAAGCTGCTGCTGTGCTACAAAGCAATTCATTACTTGAGTTGAATGATAAAGGAACCTAATTCTTTCTTCAAGCAAGCAAATTAAAAAAATAAAAGAGGTAAAGTCACTGAAAGGTTTGAAACTAGGATACCTTAAAAGTACAGACTAGAGATTTGAATGTTTCCCTCTCTTCTTAACCTAGCCCAAAGAGATGGGGTGAAGATTACAAAGCATCTTTTCATTTTTGAAAACTGAAGTACACTTAAGAAGTGTTTGGGCTTTTCAGTTAAAAAATTTCAAACTTAGAAACTAAATTAAAAAGAACTTAGGATGTGACTGCATCTGCAAAGCAAAATGTCCAGTGGTTTCTTGGATGTTGTTTTTCTATTTTTCATTGGGAAAAAAAATCCCTGTTTTCATTTGATCTTCTGAGTCAAGGGGGTGACTGCAAAAAGCTGGGGTATGAGGCTTCCTTAAGGTGTCAGCAAAGCTTTTCTTCTGTTCACAGTTATACATAACGTGGCTCATGTTTTGTGTTGATGTTTTAATGTTGGAAATTGTATTTCACAATGACTTTCTTCTGGCCCTTTGGACCAAGAATGGCATCATAGTACTGCCAACAGAAAAGAATAAATGGCAGGAGCCATTCTGGCAGGGGCCCATCCTTTGCTTATCTCAGAACTCATTAACACTATACAGTTGAGTGATAATCAACACATACCACAAGTAACATTCTTTAGTAGTTCTCAATCCTGGGAGTTGAAACAAATGCCTGGGCCCTGCCTGCAGCAATTTTGAGGTAGTAGATTTGGGCTGTGTTTTGGGTATCAGCATTCTGAAATTAGCTCCAGGTGATCCTAAGGAGCAGAGAACTGAGTCATTGCTTTCGGTTCAGTCCCTCAGTCGTCCGACTCTTTGGACCCCATAAATCACAGCACGCCAGGCCTCCCTGTCCATCACCAACTCCCGGAGTTCACTCAAACTCATGTCCATCGAGTCGGAGATGCCATCTAGCCGTCTCCTTCTCTCTCGTCCCCTTCTCTTCCTGCCCCCAATCCCTCCCAGCATCAGAGTCTTTTCCAATGAGTCAACACTTCGCATGAGGTGACCAAAGTACTGGAGTTTCAGCTTTAGCATCAGTCCTTCCAGTGAACACCCAGGACTGATCTCCTTTAGAATGGACTGGTTGGATCTCCTTGCAGTCCAAGGGACTCTCAAGAGTCTTCTCTCCAACACCACAGTTCAAAAGCATCAATTCTTCGGCTATCAACCTTCTTCACAGTCCAACTCTCACATACATGACCACTGGAAAAACCATAGCCTTGACTAGACAGACCTTTGTTAGCAAAGTAATGTCTCTGCTTTTTAATATGCTATCTAGGTTGGTCATAACTTTCCTTCCAAGGAGCAAGCGTCTTAATTTCATGGCTGCAATCACCATCTGCAGTGATTTTGGAGCCCCCCAAAATGAAGTCAGCCACTGTTTCCACTGTTTCCCCATCTGTTTCCCATGAAGTGATAGGACCAGATGCCATCGTCTTAGTTTTCTGAATGTTGAGCTTTAAGCCAACCTCTTCACTCTCCTCTTTCACTTTCATCAAGAGGCTTTTGAGTTCCTTTTCACTTTCTGTCATAAGGGTGGTGTCATCTGCATATCTGAGGTTACTGTTATTTCTCCCAGCAATCTTGATTCCAGCTTGTGCTTCTTCCCGCCCAGCATTTCTCATGATGTACTCTGCATATAAGTTAAATAAGCAGGGGGACAATATACAGCCTTGACGCACTCCTTTTCCTATTTGGAACCAGTCTGTTGTTCCATGTACAGTTCTGACTGTTGCTTCCTGACCTGCATACAGGTTTCTCAAGAGGCAGGTCAGAGACTAGAGTCATTGCTCTAGTCCCTGTCTTCTTCTGCAGGCTGACAAAAAAAATAAATCTTGTGGACTGCAGAGTTTTTAGATAACCTAGAAATCATCTACTGTCCTTTCTCAAGCAGTTTACTAATTGAGCAGGCAGATCTAGCAGTATTAAGAGGAATGACTCCTTCCCATACAGCAAGAGTCAGAGCTGAGCTTCAGCTCTGCTAACTTCTATGCCATAATCCTTCCCTACTTAAAATGTGATCCAGCAGAATTTGTTAGAAATGCAAAATCTCAAGCCATACCCCGACCTCCTCAATCAGAGTCTGCTTGTTTTAAAACAACTTCCCCAGGTGGTTGGTACTCACATTCCTGTGAGAAACACTCATCTTAACCACTGCTTAACTGCCACCTCTGAGAGTCTGGAGTTTCATTTACCTCTGTAACTTCAACATTTAGCACAATGCCTGGAACTTGGAAGATAACCATTTGTTAAATTTTGGCTTCCTTTTTGCTATAAAATATGTTAGACATATATTTTTATTAAATGACCTTTATGATACTTTCTCTGTACTGTTTAGCATTTCATCTTTATGAGCCTTTATTGAGCACCTGCTGTGTATTAGGCACTGTAGATACAAAGGTGAATGAGATACTTTCTAGGAGCTCACCGTCTAGTTGAGGAATAGGGATAATCAACAGATGTGATGATACTGGGGGTAAGGGCCACAGTGGAAATACTACGGCATGAGAGCCCTCAGTGTTTGCTATGGGAACAGGGAGAAAAAACATTGGGTCTGGGTTTTGGGGGTAGTCTTGGATGGTCTTTGGGGTAGCCTAGAGATTTTAAGAGTAAATGAAAGCAAAGTTGACTCTGGACAGTAGTCAGGGGTCAGTCAGGTATTGGAGGTGTAGGGATGTAGGCAGCACTATTTAAAGGGCATTACAAGGAGATGGAACACCCCCACTCAAAGGCTCAGAATAGAGGCACTTTTACCTTGTGTGTCAAAATAAAGGGAAAACTACACTTAAGAATGGCTGCTCTTGGGACTTCCCTGGTGGTCCAGTGGCTAAGACTCTGTACTCCCAATGCGAGGGGCCCGGGTTCGATCCCTGGTCAGGGAACTGGATCCTACATGCCACAGCTAAGAGTTTGCATGCCACAATGAAGACCCAGTGCAGCCAAATAAATAAAAAAAAGTATATATATATTTGCTAAAAAATACGGAGAAGGCAATGGCAAGCCACTCCAGTACTCTTGCCTAGAAAATCCCATGGATGGAGGAGCCTGGTAGGCTGCAGTCCATGGGGTCGTTAAGGGTCGGACATGACTGAGCGACTTCACTTTTCACTTTCACACATTGGAGAAGGAAATGGCAACCCACTCCCGTGTTCTTGCCTGGAGAATCCCAGGGACGGAGGAGCCTGGTGGGCTTCTGTCTATGGGGTCACACAGAGTCGGACATGTCTGAAGTGACTTAGCAGCAGCAGCAGCAGCTAAAAAATAATGGCTGCTCTTGATAATCCAATGGAGGGAAATGTAGTAGAGACTGGAGGTGGTGTGCAGAGAAGGAAAGGGGGTTCCTGTATTTATCCACCTGACTCTAGATCTAAAGTTGAAAATACTTAGAAAATCAAGGAACAATTTATAGATTGGAAATATTAATTGCATATTCCCCAGGGTGTGCATCACAGAGTGCATTACTCTAGGTGTCCTCCCAGAATTGGGGGCTCTTGTCAGTTCAGTTCAGGTGCTCAGTTGTGTCCGACTTTTTGTGACCCCGTGGACTGCAGCATGCCAGGCTTCCCTGTCCATCACCAACTCCCGAAGTTTACTCAAACTCATGTTCATCGAGTTGTTGATGCCGTCCAACCATCTCATCCTCTATCACCCACTCTCCGCCTTCCTTCTTTCCCAGAATCAGGGTCTTTTCCAATGAGTCAGTTCTTCTCATCAGGTGGCCAAAGGATTGGAGTTTCAGCTTCAGCATCAGTCCTTCCAGTGAATATTCAGGACTGATTTCCTTTAGGATTGACTGGTTATATCTCCTTGCAGTCCAAGGGACTCTCAAGAGTCTTCTCTAATACCACAGCTCAAAAGCATAAATTCTTCAGCACTCAGCTTTCTGTATAGTCCAACTTTCACATCCATATATGACTATTGGAAAAACTATAGCTTTGAGTAGACGGACCTTTGTTGGCAAAGGAGCTCTTGTAATTGTGCTCTTTTGGTCTGTATTCTTAAAATGTCTAATGTTCACAATTGGTGACAAATCGCAGGCTGGTCCAATCCAGATAGAAGATACCTTCAAGTATCTTCTCTTTTCAAATAAGATTGTGGGTCAGAAATTTTTGACTGTGGTTCGAATAAGACCCGTGCCATCCAATATAGTAACTTCCAGCCACATGTGGCCATGGAGTGCTTGAAATGTGGTTAGTCTAAATTGAGTTGTGTGGTAAGAATAAAATAGACACTGGTTTTGAAGATTTGTTACCAAAAAATTGTGAAATCTCAATAATATTTTATATTGATTACATGTTGAAATGCTAATATTTTGGATACACTTGGGGTTAAAGAAAATGTATTTTTAAAATAATTTCACCTGCTTTTCACTTTTTTAATGTTATCGCCTAGAAATTTTCAAGTGATACAGATATATGACTCACATTATATTTCTGTGGGCAGACTTGGCTAGACTATTCCAACCTGAAGATGCTAGCAAATAATTGTTTCTCACTTCTACCGTAGAACACACTCCTAAGTCCATTTGTAGCTCCAGATGACTTGGGAATGGTTTTAGCTTTAAAGTTGTAGAGACACACCTTTTCAATGGTGGTGACAAACTGGGATAAAGTTAGATGACTAACAGGCAAAATTTTGCCTTTATTGAATATTTAACATTTTTTTCATTTTAGGATATCTTTTAAACATCACTGCAGTTATTTTTATTTCATGGCTATGCAGGTTTGTGACTCGTCCAACTATTTCCCTCAAATGCCTGAGTAAAATGCCTTTGTCAAATACACCCTCTCTAATCTGTGTTATTTGACATGCACTAGGTAGGACAGAGCTTTAGGTCCTGTTTTCACTTCAGTGGAGATGTGAAAGTTCCAGTTAATGAGAGCGTTGTGTAAGTGTTTGTGTTTCAAGAAAAAAAAAAAAAAAAAGGCTCCCTGAATCTGCCTTAAAGCTTTAGATATTCTGTGCAGGGAATAAAGTGACATGCTCAAATTAACTTTGGCCAGACAGATCCACATGATATGAATATAAATGTTCAAGTCTTGCTCAAATTAAAGTTCTTGGTATCAAGGGGAGCTCTTTCTCACTAGTCAAAATCACTGGATCTCACTCTTCTGTTGGAACGAATTGTACATGATTTGCATTGAACTCAAGTATGAGATTTTATTCACTATACTTATTTTAATACATTTTAAAAGGGAACTTCTTCACTGGTCTAAAACTTTCAGTCCACATTTCTCTTCTCTGGCTTTTGAGAACTTCAAAAATCTTTCTACTTTTTCGCCAATGGTTATGTGACTAATTGGAAAGAGTATGTAAAGAGGCTAGAATTTGAGTCTTGAAGCCAGCAGAAAGGTTTCCATGGCTTATATTCTGGTGATCAGAAGCAGGTCAATTAACCAAAAAAATAACTTTCTAAAGCACCCATTCCTTGAGTTGTTATTTCTCCAAAAATAACCTCTCTGAAAGTCAGTTCACCAAAATCCACTTCCTCTATTGAGCAATTCATGAAATGATCAGTTTGCCAAATCACTAATTCAACAAAGCTTTCCTTCTATTAAGCTTTCCTGAAGTTTATGGCAAATCCTGTTGTATAAGGTGATTGCAGCAACTCTGGGGATCTTTTAAAGTTTTAGTGTTAAACTCTTCTTAGATTTCATTTTTGCTGCAGCAGTTTTATGTTAACTAGCTAATAGGCACTGACTAAAATTCCGTGTGGGCTTCAGGTTTCCTCAAGAGTATTGATCTCAGACTTTTGGAATTATAATGACTGTATTTCAAGTCACACTGTTGTGCTTGTCTTCAAATCAAGACCTTTGATAAATCAGGAGGACAAGGTAAGTTTCTGTCATTTTCAATCTGGCCCATTCCCTTTTCTACTTTTTTGGCTCATAGATTGATAAAGCAAATGGAATAGATGCCTTAATATCCCAAACATTTAAAAAGTATCTGAAATGTGAAAACATACAGGAAATGACAGCCGATATGGACCTGTGAATGTGCTGCATAGCTGCAGGGCTTATGGCTAGGGCAAAATAAAATTTTAAAAACTTAAAATTAAGACTAAATACTAAACTAAAATTTTAAGATATAATTTAGTGCTGTTAAACTATCCTGTGCAATTCAATTTGCTAAAAATCTTATAAAATGCAGAAAGGTTATGCCTTCTGTCTCTTAGTTTGTAGGAATATTTGAGATGAAAGTCTATACCATTTATTATAAGCAGAAGAAAAGAAGTAGGAACACCCAGAAGGGGTTTTATAACAGACCATGTGATTAGGACCTCAAATTTGGCATATACTAGTCATCAATATGGAGTGAATTCAAGTTCCTAAAAAATGTTGCCATGACAACAAAATTAAAATATTCAACTTTAAAAATAATCTTGAAAGCTTTACTTACTATGGATAATATTAATTGCTATAAAAGCAATAGTTTAAAGCAACAATTCAGCTAATTGGCCATTCTTCAATTAGTCATTTGGTAAATTGGCCATTTGGTGGATGGATCTGTAGCAAATTACCCTAGAAGTATATGATTTGGGGTAAGTTAGTCACTGTTCTAATTCTCACTTACTTTACTCTATGAATGGGGATGATAAAGATGAGTACCTCTTAGGAATCTGTGAGGATTAAATAAGATAATGCATGTTACCTTATACTTAGCTTAACAAATGTTAGTTCCTTTCCCTTGGAATGACAGTCCACTTGTGGCTGGGCCACTAACCAGCTGTGTCAAATGATGCCAATTTTGGGGGTTTTAGTTTTCTTTAAAGTGAAGGGATCTGACTGCATTGTCTCTACAATCCCCTTTCATCCAAATAACTTTATGCTGTTAAAAACAAATGCTGGCCTGCTGAATCAAGTCCTGCTTAGGTTCCAAAATTTCTGAGGCCTGGGTTCCAGGTAAGGACAGAGTTCAGGGATTAAGTCGTTGAGTCACTGGTGCTAAATTGTGATGAGCCTCTGTGAGTTGTTGCTGGGACCCTGAATGTTTTACAGTCTCAGAAATTCCAAGGTGATGTACTTTTCAGCAACCCTCTAGGAAAACAAGTTTTTTTCTATGTAAGCCCTGGATTGAAGCTGTGTGAAGTGCGGAACCTGACCATGTGGATATCTCTGGGTGACCCTTGGCTTCGAAGAGATGTCCGAGTATCAGTTCAGCTCCCAGAGGCCCTCCTTATTGATGTACCTAGAGTATGGAGGGTTTGCTAGGGGAGCCTAAAACCTGGGTGGGTACCTACTAGCGTGTGTACTGACTGTGAGGGACCTGTTGGTTTCTGTTCCTTTCAGTTCTGCTCTGGGCTTTTTGTTACTTAGTATTGTGCATTTCTTTGCTATCCTAAATAGTCTTTGATCAAAATGAGATAAGCATACACTTGACTGTATTACAGCATCTGAACATTTCTGTGCATAACCACTCTTTATTCTGACTGTAGCATGTCATAATTGTAAATTCAAAGTAGCTAGAATAATAAATTAAAAAAAAACTTTTTTAGAGCAGACCAATGAGCTTCTATTGAAAATAGCAATTGCCTAATTTAAAATGCTATAGAAAAACTCAACTCTTTTCTCCTTGATATCGTACAATGTTAGAGGTTTTCCCCAAACACAACAAAGTTTCCAAATGTACTGATTGTGTATCCAGTCAATGCTATATCCTTGGACCAGCTGCATTTCCCTCCATGATTTCAAGTCTATCTTCAGGACTTTTAAACAAAGTAAAAAGCACACACTTTCTTTACATTTCCTTCCATAAAATTCAGCACAAATCTGACGACCTTTACTCAGGGGAAAAAGAGACATCTCCATGCTCTAGGAACCATTGACAGAACATATTGCAATCTTTTCATTAAGTTCACACAAAATGAGGATTTAATGCATGGGCAAAACAGCCCTCCCTAGAGGCTCCATTGCCCATAATCCCACCTTGAAGATAGCTCCATATTAATTGTTGCAGCCAAGTGGACACGGAGTTTTACTGCTTGGCACTCCCACTTCACAGATAACTAACTGCAATTGTGAAAACCTTTGTTTTTCATTTTCTAACACATTCTTGTTCAAGCAAATATTTCATATATTTGTTTAAACCCAGAAGATCCAGATGGATCAAGCTAGACATTTATTTTCCTGTATTCCCTTTACTGTATTTTGATCATAAATGTATGACTTTTAGAATATCTGAAAGGGCATATAGTTGCAAGTGTACACATACACACAAATACACACACACAGTCTGCTGTAAAATTTAACATGGGAAAATTCATATATCGGAAATTGACAGATTGGAAATCAACCATCCACATTAGCAAAAACCAGCTAAAGCTATCTTTAAATAACCATAACCGTGTGTGTGTTTGTAAGCTGTCGCTTCAATTGTGTCTGACTCTTTGTGACCCCATGGACTGTAACCTGCCAGGCTCCGCTGTCCATGGGGTTCTCCAGGGCAGAATACTGGAGTGGGTTGCCATCCCCTTCTCCAAACCATAACCATATCCCTAGTTAATTTAAAATATGATTCAATTTATAAGTGTGTTATTTTCATTTCACTTCTGGGATGCATTTATTGTTTAATGTACGGTGCACCTGGATGAAATGAACATTTATAAATTCTGGCTTACCTTTCCCATTTCTGTGCCTCAGGTTGTTAACTGTTGAAGTCTTTATCTACAAGCATGTAGTTCAGCCTTTTAATAAACCCCAAGCAAGCGGGTTCCTCAAAAAACCATTAGGACATATATTATACCCATTTCCTTAAAGAAAACAGACTTTCATATACAGTAGATCCCTCACTACTCCAAATTCCACCTTACTAGTAAGAAGAGCCCAGCTGTTTCAGAGGACTCGACACAGTTTGCAACTTTGGCATGGTGAAAGATCCTGGCACATAAACAGCTAGTAGGAGTAACATGCCAGTTCTGAATTGTTCACTGTTTTTATTATAGGTTCTAGGTTTCAGATGAACGCAAGCCTCCTATTGCTTTTATAGCAGGATATTAAATTGCAGCCTCTGGCAGACAGCACCTGCCCCCTTCCTGGCATGCTCTCTGGTCGGTCGTTGGCCATGTGATACTCTAATGTAATGTATATTTTGTATTTTGCTCTACATGGGGATTTAAACACTGGGCAACACGATCTGTCCCTGAAGGTATGCAACTCATGGTGGCAGGTCTTGATTAAGCTCCACACAACTAAAATTTAGTATGTTTGGAAGGTCCTGTCTTCCACAGGATGCTTTGAATGGTGAATGAAACGAAATCAGCATCTTAGCCAAATATATATACTATCTCATTTCCTTTGAATGGAAATTTCCTGAAAGTTCTTTTGCTCTAGTAATCTATTATATTGGCAAAACAGTATGATGTATTTAATACTGTCCTATAGAGAATTAATCATATATACGTGCACTGATCCCTTGTTTGTACTCTATAAGGAGATCAGTGTAGTTTCCCCTAAATTTGAAATGAGGAATATTTGAAATAATTAATAGCCACTGGTGATACTATCCATCTGTATGATTTTTATGTGCATTTTCAGTCAGATTTTTAAAAACTGGAATAAACAAGGAAGTATTTTAAAATTTCAGTCTCTGAATTTCAGTTCATAAAAAAAATACTGAAATAGTGACACTAAGTGAGTGAAAGTTGCTCAGTCATGTGAGACTCTTTGCAACCCCACGGACTATACAGTGCGTGGAATTCTCCAGGCCAGAATATTAGAGTGGGCAGCCTTTCCCTCCTCCAGGGGATCTTCCCAACCCAGAGTCTGAACCCAGGTCTCCCGCATTGCAGGTGGATTCTTTACCAGCTGAGCCACCAGGGAAGCCCACAAATACTGAAGTGGGTAACCTATCCCTTCTCCAGCAGATCCTCCTGACCCAGGAATTGAATTGGGGTCTCCTGCATTGCAGGTGGATTCTTTACCCACTGAGCCATTTGGGAAGCCTAGCAAGGTTTAAGTTTTTTTTATTAAAATAAAAGGCAGTTCCTTAGTTTAGCATTCTTAGTTTTTGTGTCAGCAGTATCTGAAGTTCATTTATACGGCATCTTGCTTAAAGGTCTATCCTCCAAGAGTTGCCTAGCTGAGCTTACTACTCAGTCAAAAATGGCAATTAAATTTATTAATATACAATCATGGAACTATGGGTGATCTTGAAATGTGATATACTTAACATTTATCTCATTTACTTATTAAATTGTAAAATCATAACTTCATAGGATTAGAAGAGATCATAAAGTTTTCCAACCTAACCACCATCTGATACTTAAATTACTTCTATAACATTCTTGCCAAGCCATTTTCATAGGTATACCTCAATTGTACTGAGTCCAAGACTCCTCTCCCATACACTGAACAATGCCTCCTCGACCCCTCAACCTCAGAGTACTTGCTGCTTAACACACTGAAGAAACAAGTTTTAAACACCTGAGGTACCCTTGGCATTTGGGCTTTTGTTTCTGACTCCCTCAGAGTTTATGGAAAGTAAGACTTGGGTACCCAAATCAATAGTTGAAATTTGAAATGGCCTAAGAGGTAGCAGTCTGATATTGCCAACTCTTTCAGAATTTTCCACACTTTATTGTGATCCACACAGTCAAAGGCTTTGGCATAGTCAATAAAGCAGAAATAGATGTTCTTCTGGAACTCTCTTGCTTTTTCTATGATCCAGTGGATGTTGGCAATTTGATCTCTGGTTCCTCTCCCTTTTCTAAAACCAGCTTGAACATCTCGAAGTTCACGGTTCACGTATTGCTGAAGCCTGGCTTGGAGAATTTTGAGCATGACTTTACTAGCGTGTGAGATGAGTGCAATTGTGCGGTAGTTTGAACATTCTTTGGCATTGCCTTTCTTTGGGATTTAGATGAAAACTGACCTTTTCCAGTCCTGTGGCCACTGCTGAGTTTTCCAAATTTGCTGTTATTGAGTGTAGCACTTTCATAGCATCATCTTTCAGGATTTGAAATAGCTCAATTGGAATTCCATCACCTCCGCTAACTTTGTTCATAGTGATGCTTTCTAAGGCCCACTTGACTTCACATTCCAAGATGTCTGGCTCTAGGTGAGTGATCACACCATTGTGATTATCTTGGTTGTGAAGATCTTTTTTGTACAGTTCTTCTGTGTATTCTTGCCACCTCTTTGGGAGGCCTGGCATGCTGCGATTCATGGGGTCGCAAAGAGTTGGACATGACTGAGCGACTGGACTGAACGGAACTGAAGAGGTAGTGGTGGGCTGAAATAGTCTATGACCAGCAGTTCTGGTTTTGCTGTTAAGTGGCACTCTGAGTTAAGTGACATCCCTTTGGTATCTTGAAATCAGTTTTCAGGGGAGTGTTTACACTGCAGAAATTGGCAAGTGGTTTAAATTGTCATCCTAAAATGTTCATAATTGAATATGAAAGAAGACAATAGGTGAAATGCATTCCAGACCCTATCTGAAAGAAGTGAAATATGCTAAGAGATTTTGACTTCTTAAAAGAATTATGGTAGTGTAGATAACTGTGAAAAAATGAAATACAGAATCTTTAACTAGAGTATTATAACCTTGACCTATCAAAAGAGTTTGTTCTTTGAGATCAGTTCTTTAACTTTTGGGGGGAAACTTGAAAATTTACTTATGTGACTTGTAGAAAACCACTATTTCTTGCAAATATTCTATATGATGGAATCACTGCATAGTTTTAGACATCTGATCCATGAATTGCAAGTCTCTGAGTTGACTTGCAAAAGCATTATACAAAATAACGATAACTGTTTTTTAAAGATCTGTGATTACATATGGATGTGATAATCTGTAGCAGCACTATCAGATAAATAATACATATTTAAAAAATTTCTGTAATTACATGTTTACCCGATAGGCCAGAACGACTCTGTCCCAAGGAGCTGTTACAGACTGAGTAAATAATACATGTTTTAAAGTCCATAATTACATATGTAAACGATAGACTATCGAGTAAATAATGCACATTTTAAAAAGTCCATAATTACATATTTACATGATAGTCTGTAAATTCTGTAATTACTTATTTACACAATAGACTATAACAGCTGTTACAGTCTATTATGTTAACTCTCATAGAATTATATTATGGATTTTTAAAAAACCATAAAGAACCTAAGGAATGGAATGATATGAATGAAATAAAATATGAACTTCATATTTACTATAGCTCTCTCAAAAGAGGACTATTTCAAGTTTAAACTATCTCAAGGTAAAACTCATGACTGAGACTTTATTGATAACAACTGATCTAAAACTTGTTTGCAAAAATATAAATTAAGGAATCATTAGCAAGGAGTAACTGGGTGGTATGATACTAAGCTAAGTTTTTCACCATCTCCATGGATAAAACTTATTTTTGCTAGTATTAATAAAACATTGTTTCAAACTTTTCTATTTCTTAGGGTTCTCATAAAAGTTACAATGAAGCATAATTCATTTTTTAAGTGCAATAGAATATCCTGTAGTTTGTATATATTAATAACATTTGAGTGTGTGTGCATAGGTTGTAATAATGATAACATAGGCATTTGTATGTTTTTCACTAGGATTACAATTGCTTTCTTATCTTTTAAGGGTCCTCCTGCATTAACTCACATGGTACATTTTATGTTTCAAGCTCTGAGTTTATTCTAAAGTATAAGATCAACGCAACTGAATGAGACTTCTGCCCATCAGTTCAGTTCAGTTCAGTTCAGTCGCTCAGTTGTGTCCAACTCTTTGCGACCCCATGAATCACAGCACGCCAGGCCTCCCTGTCCATCACCAGCTCCCGGAGTTCACTCAAACTCATGTCCACAGAGTCGGTGATGCCATCCAGCCATCTCATTCTCTGACGTCTCCTTCTCCTCCTGCCACCAAACCCTCCCAGCATCAGGGTCTTTTCCAGTGAGTCAACTCGTCGCATGAGGTGGCCAAAGTATTGCAGTTTCAACTTTAGCATCAGTCCTTCCAATGAATACCCAGGATTGATCTCCTTTAGAATGGACTGGTTGGATCTCCTTGCAGTACAAGGGACTCTCAAGAGTCTTCTCCAACACCACAGTTCAAAAGCATCCATTCTTCGGCACTCAGCTTTCTTCACAGTCCAACTCTCACATCCATACATGACCACGGGAAAAACCATAGCCTTGACTAGACGGACCTTGGTTGGAAAAGTAATGTCTCTGCTTTTTAATATGCTGTCTAGGCTGGTCATAACTTTCCTTCCAAGGAGTAAGCGTCTTTTAATTTCATGGCTGCAATCAGCATCTGCAGTGATTTTGGAGCCCCCCAAAATAAAGTCTGACACTGTTTCCACTGTTTCCCCATCTATTTCCCATGAAGTGATTACTACTAAATAGAAAGACTAAACCATGCAAGTGAAAATGTGTTATTTAATGATGTTAGGCCAATTATTCTTAGTAATAAAACATGGTATGGAAGAAACCTTTGATCCTATTTGTTAGGTATTAATTCTGTAAGATACTTGACAGCTTGAAGTCGGTGAGTGCTTCTCAGAGGAGTGTTGTACAAAAATAAATCTTCCCATTTTATAAAATTTATTTCACTTCATATTTGAGCTACAAACCCCTGGCATTTCTCCACATCCATGGACAAGGTATTTAAACCATTTCTTTGAATGAAACTCTTGGTAAGAAATAACTTGTATAGTACATACATATGTATACAACTTTCACAAAATCACATATGCCCTTATAAAATGTAATGCATTCTGATATATTCTGATAAAATCTACTCCATATATTCTGTTTTGTCTTGTAAAAATGCCAATTGTGACTCAAGTTGATTTCATGATCCACAAAGGGGTCACGACCTGCAATTTGAAAAGCATTGATTTACATACTTTTTTAAAATTATTGGGCATATAGGGCTTCTTCATTTTATATTAGGTTAATAAAAATCTGTCAGTTTGGAATGGAAGCATTCTATTGGTGGATCTTACTTGTGTGCTGCTGCTAAGTCACTTCAGTCGTGTCCGACTCTGAGTGACCCCATAGACGGAAGCCCACCAGGCTCCCCCGTCCCTGGGATTCTCCAGGCAAGAACACTGGAGTGGGTTGCCATTTCCTTCTCCAATGTGTGAAAGTGAAAAGTGAAAGTGAAGTCGCTCAGTCGTGTCTGACCCTTAGCGACCCCACGGACTGCAGCCTACCAGGCTCCTCCATCGATGGGATTTTCTAGGCAATAGTGCTGGAGTGGCTTGCCATTGCCTTCTCCGTCTTACTTGTGTAGTCTACCATTATTTATGAATATAGAAAGATAAAAATATAAATTTTTCTCATTTATGTCTCTGGTGTTAAAGTTTTTGAAATAGACTGTCTTGAGGTGCATTATTCAAGAATTTTTTTTATTATTGAAGCTGTAGAAATTATTTAATGGGAGCGGTGCACAGTGATACATTAGATTTCTAACTCAGAATGCCCTGCTTGCAGAGGGATTCATTTCATGGGCATTGTCGATGTTCTCTGTGCAGATTTGGAAGAAAAAATAATGGCAGGGGTAGGGGGTGGTGGGGGGTGGTGGGGGGTGGTGGGGGGTGGCGGGGGTGGTGGGGGGTGGCGGGGGTGGGCCAAATACTAACACAAAAATGACAAATGATCAGAGATATTTCATTTTCTTTTTATGGTAAAGAAGTCCTTGAAAAATGAAATTTCATGGGGTATTGAGTGAATTTTAATGAGTGAGTTAGTTAGAAATTAGGATCCCAGATGAAAAAGTCACCATTATTAATCTGTAAGGAAAGCCAAATATTTAGAAAATTGTTTTACTCTGCTGTCCATTCTGCATCAATGTTCCCTAAAATATGGTATTCTGAGATTTTTTGTGGGAAATAGAAGAAAAACTTTCAAGAAGAAGCCATGCTTCAAATAGCATAATTTGTTGTTGTTTAGTCATCAAGTTGTGTCTGACTCTTTTGCGACCCCATGGACTCTCACCTTCCAGGTTCCTTTGTCTATGGGACTTTCCAGGCTAGAATACTGGAGTGGGTTGCCATTTTCTTCTCAAGGGCATCTTCCTGACCCAGGGATTGAACTCCTGCATAGCAGGCGCTTTCTTTACAGCTGAGCCACTAGGGAAGTCCCAATTGCATAATAGAAGGTCCAAAATTGGTAAATACTCACCAGACTCAAATATCTAAAATCTAATACTGTCTGCTTGGAGAAGGAAATGGCAGCCCACTCCTGTATTCTTGCCTGGAAAGTTCCATAGACAGAGAAGTGTGGTGGGTTACAGTCCATGGGGTCACAAAGGGGTGACATGACTGAGGAACTAAGCACAGTGCAGTACTGTCTACTTGTCTCTATCTTATCAATGCTTTGGATCAGGAGACCAGAGAAAAGGAAGGAAATTTGTGTAAGTATTCTTTAGTGATTTCTCTACTATTCATGACTTTGGATAAGCTCAGTGGGTAGACTGTCTTCAGACCATAGATTTATATTTATAAATTCAGTCATAATCTCACATATGTGTCATGCCAGAGATTTTATTTTGATTTTTAAAAAGAATTCCCTCTGCTATTTGTTTTTACATCTGCATTCCTAACCTTAGAGCATAGCCCGCCATCCAACCACTCTCTCACCTGAAGAGCCAGCAGTTGTCCTAAGCCCCTCACCTTCCTTCATTCTCTCTGTTCCATCAAGACCACAGTGGCCTATTTGCTAAATATATTTTGAACTTGCTGCTTCTTTCCATGCCCACCATCATTTTCTGTAGTCAGTCCCTCATTATTTCCTATTTTCCCTTTAAGCCTATGAAATGATCCTCCTGCCTACTTCTATCACTCCATCTTTGGCACTGTTATTGGGGCATGGTTCTAAAAATCAGCTCAAGATTATGCCTGCCCTCTACCAAAAATTCCCTTTCCTTTTGCTTTCTCTGCCATAATACTAAGGGTTCCCCAGCTCCCTTATTTTTGTCAGGGTGTTCCAATATCAAGTGCTCAATAAGTATTTGTGAAGTGATTAGATGGATGAACCACTGTCTCAAAACATTAATCTATAATTCAGATTGATATTTTTTCAACTAGATTTATCATAAGTTGAACTCAGTCTTCTCCATGGTTACTAAAAAAAGTGGAAATAGGGGACATATCTTGGATAGAGGCGAAGTCCTCCAGGTTTCTCATTCAATTAGGAATGGTAGCAGCCTAGAACCCACACTCTGACATCATATTTTTAAAGAGAGAGAGAGAGAGAGAAAAAATCCATTCCCTTCCTGATTTTTCATATGTACATGTAGCAGATTACTTCCACAATATGTAGCATCTTTTATTGAACTCTGTACCCAAATTAGATGTTGCATTTCAAAAACCTGGACTACTTTATTGAAAAAGAGAAATTCTTTGGCTTCTATTCTGAAACTATGAATGGACATCATTGTGCACCTTTTTTTCTGTAGGAATTTCCCACTTGCTACATTGAAGTTTCAGAAATTTGATTTAATGCCAAATGATTGCATTAGTTGGCCATTGTAATGGCAAATATGTATGTATTGGAGAAGTTATTTATTTTATATTCAATTTGTTGTTTTCTTTTTTATTATTATGTATAATGGGATTTGAAGACAGAGATAGATTTCTTTTCTGCAGTGTTAACTATACTAAGGGTTAGTATTATGGAATGTCATTTGACTGGCTTTTATGATGATAAATATTTCCGTGATAAAATCTGCTGTGAACCTGAATTCTCTGGAAATTTCTCTCCATAGGCTACTATTTTACCTTAAGGTGAAAGCAGAGAAAATGCAGAAGCGGTAGAGTTCTTCTAGAAACTTGTAAGCAATTAAGGGAAACTCCAGGCTACAGTCCATGGGGTTGCTAAGAGTCGGACACAACTGACGTGACTTAGCAGCAGCAGCACCAGCCTGTGTGTATGAACACAGCTTTCCTTTTATATTATTTGCCAACAGTTACACAATGTGCAAATTTTTTTCTGCTCTTAATTCAAAATTGATGCAGTTGGTGGTGCTATTATCCATTCATAAATATGTCTTAAAATTCAGGGTGTTTGCCACAGAGAGAGATAAGTTAGAGTCTTTGTCTAGTGACCATTCATTCATTTAGCCATATGACTGAGCACCCCTTATTGGACATGTAAGCATGAACCCAAATCTTGGTTTCAAGGAGTGTGTAGCCTAGAAGTGATGATGAGGCGTGCAGCTATATATGCACAGTTTAAAAATGCAGTGTTAAAAGCTCCAACCGCTTCTCCAACCAGCTCCACTGTTCTCATCGAGTCTAAGTTAATATCATCTCTTGTTAGCCAGGGTCTGCTAATTGGTTTTCCTACTCTTATTTCTTCCCCGACCCCAGTGCATCCCAATATTCTCAATATCTCAACATAGCCGCCAGAGGGTCCTTTTGAACTGAATGTCAGGCTGTGTCACTCCTCAGCTCAAAACTCTGTAATAGCTTCCATTTTGTTGCCATAATCTCTCCTTCACCCCGACCCCATGAGCCTCTGACTCCCATCTCCTACTGTTCTTTCCCTCCCTCACAGCCCTCAAGCCACTCTGATCTCTTTGCCTGTCTTCAAAAATGCCCCTTGTGTTTCTTCTGGCTCTTTCCATTGGCTTCTCCTGCTGCCTGGAAAGCTCTTACCCACAGATCCACATTGCTAACTCCCTCCCCTCCTTCAAACCCTAAGATCTTTGTTAAGATTTCACTTTCTTAGTAAGTCCTACTTTAATCACTGTATTAAAAATTGGGACTCCCCCCCCTGCACTTTCGGAGAAGGCAATGGCACCCCACTCCAGTACTCTTGCCTGGAAAATCCCATGGACGGAGGAACCTGGTGGGCTGCAGTCCATGGGGTTGTGAAAAGTCGGACAGGACTGAGTGACTTCACTTTCACTTTTCACTTTCCTGCATTGGAGAAGGAAATAGCAACTCACTCCATTGTTCTTGCCTGGAGAATCCCAGGGGCAGAGGAGCCTGGTGGGCTGCTGTCTATGAGGTCGCACAGAGTCGGACATGGCTGAAGTGACTTAGCAGCAGCAGCCCCTGCACTTTGTTACTCTGCTTTACATTTTGTCTTACTGCAGAATCGATCACCTACCAACCCTAGGTGATGACTTGTTTACAATGTCTATTATTTTTTTTTCTGCTCCTCATTAGAATCTTAGCTCCATAAGGCAGGATCTTTATTCTGTTTGCTGATACAACTGAAGCACCTAGAGGAGAGCCAGCCCATAATAAGCACAGAATGAATATTAGCCAGATGAATGAAAAACATGAGATTTACAGTTAAAATATTATTCAAGTGAACAGGTGAGAGACATTTATTCCAAGAGGAGGGGTTTGGGGAGGTCTCAATGGAGGTTTATCTCAATAGTTGGATCTTGATATAGGAGTAAAATTTGGATACATGCAGATACATTAAAATGAAACTATTTTGCTCATGGTTTCAAGGAGTTTTTCTTTTAACTTTGTCTTATAATTCTTATTCATAATACTCTTGTTAAAGTCAATAAGAGGTATACTGAAAAAAGGGTCAAGTTCAAAAAGAAATAGGAAAACAGCTATAACATCTTTTAAATATGAGAGTATACTTTTCACCTGTCTGTGTAATAGTTCATTTTGTTTTGTAGTAAAAGGAAAGGAAAAACAAGAATAATCACAGCCATCACATTAAGTCTTATCACTTTCCTCCTACTCTTTCAAAATGATCTCAGAGACCTGATGTCCGCAAAAGCTACTTCTGTTTAGCTAAACACTCATTAATTCCAACATAGGCTTTAAAAATTGTCATTTGAATGCTTTGCAGTTCTTTAACTTCTCTTAGGCAAACACAGGAAAAAAAAAATCACTACATAAATATTAACATCAGCTAATTAACTGATTAATATAATGTAATGCTAATGACAACATGGGTAAGTTTATGGAAGAATCTTAAATTGAAGTGCCTGCATAGTCTCTGCCTTCTTTTATTTCTTACTTAAACTGCTCAAAGTGAAGCTTGAACTGCAACACCAAACACTGAACTCAGAAGTTCAGTACTGAAAAGACTGGAGGCCATACTGAAAATTAAGCGGCAAAGAACTGAGGAACAATATGGTACACGATTCCTGGCAATGTTTTGCTACTTTGGCAAAGGTCCTGGTTTTGTCTGCACGCCTGCCTCTTACTCTTTCTTGACCACGCTCTTGTCAGGCTTTTATGCTTGTCCCTTTACTGAAACTTCTAGTCCTTATCTTTGCCGTCTCAACAGCATTTGCTACTCTTGAACACTTTCTTGGCTAGTATTCCTGGCTAGTGTTCACATTTCTGGTTTTCCTCCTACCTCACTGCTGTCCCCGAAGCTTTCTTTACTGAATCCTCCTCCTTGTTCCCACCTCACAGTGCTGCTGCGTTCCTAGGCGCAGTCCACCTACGTGTCCTTCTCTGGACCTGCACTCTTGAGGCGCTCGCCCTTACTCCCATGGCTTAGATACCATTTACATGCTGATGACCCCAAGCACTTATCTCAAGCACCTGCCTCTCTTCCATGCTCCCACTGCTTATCATCATTTAATAGGCATCTCCATGTTTACCTGCTTAGCACAGAACACTTGGTTTCCATTTAGCCTCAACTTTGCAAATTTCTCCTGGCCCCAGTGTGTTTCATCTCAGTAAGTATCAGCATTACCATCATTCAGCTGCTCAGGCCAAGAATCCTCAGTTCATCCTTGATTACTTTCTTTCACATACAACATCCAGCCCTGTCAGCAGTCTGTGTTGGCTGTACGTGCAAGGGTGTATCCCGAAGTTGATCCTTCTTTCCATCCCTGCCTTCCCATTTCTAGTCCCTATCACCATCATGTCTGGACTGCTTTTCGTCATTAGCCCCACAGCTGGTTTTCCTGCTTCCACCCTCATCTGCTTACAATGTATTGTCGGTCCAGCAAACCTTTCATAAAGATAGATCAAATCATGGCACATTTTCCAATGAGTTTCATCACATTCAGAATAAATCCAAAGACCTATCAGGGCCCATAAGTCCCCATATGATTTGGCCTCTAATTCTCTCTTCAATATCATTGCTTATCTCACTTCCCAGTGACCCCAGGGTTCCATCCCACTGGTTTCTTGGTAGCCGTTCAGACCCCACGTAGTGTAGCGTTTATCATTGCTGCTTCCTCTTCCTGGAATGCCTTTATCCTCCACAGGGAGCCAGGTGCAGACCCTACTTCCTCCCTTTATTCCCTGTACCGCTCCCAGGTCACACCAGCTCAGATAGAACATCTTTGCCCACTCCCATACTGCTCTGTTTCCCAGCTTAGTTTTTCTCCTTAGCAGTTATCACAATTAATTGTTTTTTATAGTATATTGTCTGTCTAAATACTATGATATGAAGGCAGAAACTACTTTTCTGTTCCCTGGCACATAGTAGGCATGCAATGATTTTTTGAGCAAATGAATAGTTGTTGAATAAATATAAAGTATTTGTTAAGCCTGATTTTATTTATTTATTGCGTCCCCTTTCCCTCTGTTTCTGCTTTCCTCATCAGGAAACCGTGTCATATTTCAACCTTGACTTTTTTTTAAAAAATATATTAACCAGAAAACAATGTAGATGATACAGAGAATCTGTGACAATAATCACTTTAAATTATAAATCTCGACCCATTCGTACCTTCTGTCTGGCTTATTATCATTAGCTTAAGATAATTTAGGTACTGGCTGCATTTTTTAAAGGTTTCCTTAGAGATACAGATTCCCATCAAAACCAAATACAAAAAGGCCATGAAGGAGAGAAATACAGACAGACAGAATATGAATATTTATTTCCTCCAGTGCTTTCTGAATAATTCCCATTCAGTCCATGAAAGACCTTGTGGAAACTAGATCAGTTATTTTCATGTTTTCCATGACCCACTTCAACCCAGTGCCTGTAGACTGGTCAAAACTGGAGCTAGCTTTTCTGATAGGTGTTAACAGGAAGTTAGCAGACAATTGTGGGGATAAAAAATTGAAGTTTGGAATGAAAGCAAGATGGTAGGCAGGAGTGAGCTGCACAAGCATCTATGCATCAATAACCCTGGAAGAAAGAAGGGGGCATTTGTTTCCTGGACTCCCAACTGGTCTTCCCTATCATCCCAGTTCACCTTATGGTCTACTCACCTTCTTCCTGTGCTTGCTTCTGAGATGACAGACAAGTAATTACAGCACATGCTTCTGGTTTCTTGCCCACTGGGGTACAAGTAAAGCTGAATATCTAGGGCAGTGCTACCTTTAGGGTCAGTCTTTCCCTGGTATTTTGATTGTTCTTTGTGTTTATTTGCTATTAGGAAATTCTTAAAAGAGAGTTGTAAGTAATATCAAAGTGGACCTTGCAGAAAGTTCTAGAAAATCTGTTCCTCCCTGGGGGAATCCTTTACCTCTAACAAAGGCAGGTGATTCTGTGGTGATTGGACCTGACTTTTAGTATATATTTGGCTTACCTGGTGGCTCAAATGGTAAAGAATCTGCCTGAAATGAAGGAGAGTTGGATTGGGAAGATCTCCTGAAGAAGGGCATGGCTACCCACTCCAGTATTCTTGCCTGAAGAATTCCCATGGACAGAGGAGCCTGGCAGGCTACCATCCATGGGGTTGCAAAGACTTGGACACAACTGAGTGACTAACTTTACTTTTTTTACTTTATCAGGATATAAGTGACCATGATTTCAAGCAATCTACTAAGGTGTTGGTTAAGTAACTGTCTAGGTTTTATAACATTATTTAAACTAATCTGAAGGGTTGGTGGAGAGGCCCCAAAAGTTAGTGAAAACAAATTGTAAGATTTTTAAAAATCAGTTTATTTTCGCTCACAAAAACTTGAAGTTAATAAGATATTTCAAGTACAAATCCTGCCAGATCAAAAATACAGGAGTTGGTCATTACTAGTCTTCCCTGGTGGCTCAGGTGGTAAATAATCTGCCTGATTGCAGGAGACTTGGGTACAATCGCTGGGTCAGGAAGATACCCTGGAGGAGGGAATGGCAACGCACTCCATTATTTTCACCTGGAAAACTCCGAGGACAGAGCCTTGTGGTTTACAATCCATGGAGTCACAAAGAACTGGACATGATTGAGTGATTAACACACACACACACATCTATATACAAATGATGATACTAAAGGACTAAAAAAAATGTTGAATTAGGAGGTTAATAATATGTTCTCCCTAAAATCTTATTTGTTGGATTGATATGTGTGCGTGTTGCTAGCAAAGTAATGCTCAAAATTCTCCAAACTAGGCTTTAATAGTACATGAACTGAGAACTTCCAGATGTTCACACTGGATTTGGAAAAGGCAGAGGAACCAGAGATCAAGTTGCCAACATTCACTGCTGTTGCTGCTTCTGCTAAGTCTCTTCAGTCGTGTCCGACTCTGTGCGACCCCATAGACAGCAGCCCACCAGGCTCCCCTGTCCCTGGGATTCTCCAGGCAAGAACACTGGAGTGGGTTGCAATTTCCTTCTGAATTCATGAAAATGAAAAGTGAAAGTGAAGTCGCTCAGTCATGTCTTGACTCTTAGTGACCCCATGGACTGCAGCCTACCAGGCTCCTCCATCCATGGGATTTTCCAGACAAGAGTATTGGAGTGGGTTGCCATTGCCTGGATCATAGAAAAAGCAACAGAATTCCAAGAAAAACATGTGCTTTATTTACCGGGGCAAAGCCTTTGACTGTGTGGATCACAACAAACTTTGGAAAATTCTTCAAGAGATGGCAATACCAGACCACCTTACCTGCCTCCTCAGAAATCTGTATGCAGGTCAAGAAACAACAGTTAGAACCGGATGTGGAACAACGGACTGGTTCCAAATTGGGAAAGGAGTATGTCAAGGCTGTATATTGTCATCCTGCTTATTTAACTTATATGCAGAGTACATCATGTGAAATGCCAGGCTTGTTGAGGCATAAGCTGGAATCAAGATTTCTGGGAGAAATATCAATAACCTCAAATATGCATATGACACCACCCTTATGGCAGAAAGCGAAAAGGAACTAGAGTCTCTGGATGAAAGTGAAAGAGGAGAGTGGAAAAGCTGGTTGAAGACTCAGCATTCAAAAATCTAGTATCATGGCATCTTGTCCCATCAATTCATGGCAAATAAATGGGGAAACAGTGGAAACAGTGAGAGACTTTATTTTCTTGGGCTCCAAAATCACTGCAGATGGTGACTGCAGCCATGATATTAAAAGACGCTTGCTCCTTGGAAGAAAAGCTATGACAAACCAAGACAGCATATTAAAAAGCAGAGACATTACTTCACCGATAAAGGTCTGTCTAGTCAAAGCTATGATTTTTCCAATAGTCATGTATGGATGTGAGAGTTGGACCATAAAGAAAGCTGAGCACCAAAGAATTGATGCTTCTGAACTGTGGTGCTGGAGAAGACTCTTCCTTGGACTGCAAGGAGATCAAACCAAGGAGATTAATCCTAAAGGAAATGAATCCTGAATTCATTTGGAATTCATCTGTCCTTCCAATGAAGGACAGATGCTGAAGATGAAACTCCAATACTTTGGCCACCTGATGCCAAGAACTGACTTATCAGGAAAGACCCTGATGCTGATGAAAGATTGAAGGCAGGAGAATTAGGGGATAACAGAGGATGAGATGATTGGATGGCATTACCGACTCTGGGCTTGAGTTTGAGCTAGCTCCAGGAGTTGCTGAAGGACAGGGAAGCCTGGCGTGCTGCAGTCCTTGGGATCACAAAGAGTCAGACATGACTGAGTGACTGAACTGAACTTATGTGTGTGTGTGTGGTGCTAAATTGCTTCAGTTATATCCAACTCTTTAGGACTGTGTGGACCCTAGCCCACCAAGCTCCTTGTCCATGGAATTTTCCAGGCAAAAACCCACTGGAGTCGGTTGCTATGTCGTCCTCCAGAAGGCTTTCTGACCCAGGGATCAATCCCACGTCTCTTATGTCTCCTGTTTTGTCAGGTGGGTTCTTTACCACTATCGGATTGATATATGTTAGTTGAAATTATTTGTTAATATTTATAAACTTAGATTTACAGTAGGCCAAGAGAATTTTCAAACTTCAGATTTGAACTGATAAGTAGGAAGAGAATGTTTGAAATTAAAACAATTTTAGAATATCTGGGCCATGCCACTGCCCTGACAGTAGTGGTTATCTTTGGTTATAGCTTGGGTCCTTCTTCATGTCTATAAGCCAAGAATGTGATGTAGTTCAATTATGGTAACATTTCTGATAAATAAAGATGAAAACATCTTGAATACAACCCATACGTTGTTTGAAAATATTTATTCGATTGATCTTTTTACTTTGTAGAACTGCATTTCAGTTTATGAATTTGCAAACTTTGAAGTCTATCGTGGATATACCTATCAGTTCAGTTCAGTTCAGTCGCTCAATCGTGACTGACTCTTTGCAATCCCATGAATCACAGCACGCCAGGCCTCCCTGTCATCACCAACTCCCGGAGTTCACTTAAACTCATGTCCATCGAGTCGGTGATGCCATCCAGCCATCTCATTCTCTGTCTTCCCCTTCTCCTCCCGCCCCCAATCCTTCCCAGCATCAGAGTCTTTTCCAGTGAGTCAACTCTTCGCATGAGGAGGCCAAAGTATTGGAGTTTCAGCTTTAGCATCAGTCCTTCCTATGAATACTCAGGATTGATCTCCATTAGAATGGACTGGTTGGATCTCCTTGCAGTCCAAGGGACTCTCAAGAGTCTTCTCCAGAACCACAGTTCAAAAGCATCAATTCTTCAGCGATCAGCTTTCTTCATAGTCCAACTCTCACATCCATACATGACCACTGGAAAAACCATAGCCTTGACTAGACGGACCTTGGTTGGCAAAGTAATGTCTCTGCTCTTTAATATACTATTTAGGTTGGTCATAACTTTCCTTCCAAGGAGCAAGCGTCTTTTAATTTCATGGCTGCAATCAGCATCCACAGTGATTTTGGAGCCCCCCAAAATAAAGTCTGACACTGTTTCCACTGTTTCCCCATCTATTTCCCATAAAGTAATGGGACCAGATGCCATGATCTTTGTTTTCTGAATGTTGAGCTTCAAGCCAACCTTTTCACTCTCCTCTTTCACTTTCATCAAGAGGCTTTTTGGTTCCTCTTCACTTTCTGCCATGAGGGTGGTGTCATCTGCATATCTGAGGTTACTGATATTTCTCCCAGCAATCTTGATTCCAGCTTGTGCTTCTTCCAGCCCAGCGTTCCTCATGATGTACTCTGCATATAAGTTAAATAAGCAGGGTGACAATATACAACCTTGACATACTCCTTTTCCTATTTGGAACCAGTCTGTTGTTCCATGTCCAGTTCTAACTGTAGCATCCTGACCTGCATACAGGTTTCTCAAGAGACAGGTCAGGTGGTCTGGTATTCCCGTCTCTTTCAGAATTTTCCACAGTTTATTGTGATCCACACAGTCAAAGGCTTTGGCATAGTCAATGAAGCAGAAATAGATGTTTTTTCTGGAACTCTCTCGCTTTCTCCATGATCCAGCAGATGTTGGCAATTTGATCTCTCGTTCCTCTGCCTTTTCTAAAACCTTCTTGAACCCTGGAAGTTCACAGTTCACATATTGCTGAAGCCTGGCTTGGAGAATTTTGAATATGACTTTACTAGCATGTGAGATGAGTGCAATTGTGCGGTAGTTTGAACACTATTTGGCATTGCCTTTTTTTGGGATTGGGATGAAGACTGACCTTTTCCAGTCCTGTGGCCACTGCTGAGTTTTCCAAATTTGCTGGCATATTGAGTGTAGCACTTTCACAGCATCATCTTTCAGGAATTCAGAAATAGCTCAACTGGAATTCCATCACCTCCACTAGCTTTGTTCATAGTGATGCTTTCTAAGGCCCATTTGACTTCACATTCCAAGATGTCCTGCTCTAGGTGAGTGATCACGCCATGGGCGTATATATTTACATATCAGTTAGCTATATAGGTTTTTAAAATCTAGCCCATATAGTTATTAATTTAGTTAATACTAGATTAACATGATGCATTCATAATATACTCTTAATTTTATTCTTTTGTATTGGAGTTTTTTATGTTTTCTTTCAGATTCAGTTTTTAATCTCATTATGTTTGTGTTCATTCTTTTCTGTTGTCTTTGTTTAAATGGGCATATGGCATTTACAATTAATTAATTTACAATTAATTAAGCACACTCTTTTTCACATGTTTCCTTGTGTTGTCATAACTATAAGCATAAATTGAAGCATATAAAATAAGATTCAGTTTGAACTGACTAAATAAGTTTTGTCCTTGGCTAAAATAAGTTTTCAATTCATGTTTGAGTGAGTATTTCATCAATATATTTGTAAGTTCCTATACATTATTCTTTTATTTAACATATTTTAGATGAATTAGGCATAATAAGCGTGTGTTAGAAACCTCCTTGAAGTTGATATAGAGATGTTTGGGGACTCCACATCCATCTTCTAATATTTAGTTCTCATGTACTCCCTAAATTTGGGAGAATTTTGCATTGTATAAGCCATGAAAAAAATTGGATGTTAAAACAATTATTCTTTTTCTTCTGTGGAAATTAAACAACCAAAAAACTTTAATTCAATATTGTATAATGCCTGAGGTTTTAAATACACAGAAGTCAGTAAAAGAAAAGTGATGGTTCCTAGAGCAAGTATAATTCAGACATATTGCACCTATATATTAAAGCATAAAAGTTAACACCATATGTACAAAATACTACATGGGCACATTTGTGTCACCACTGATAAATGAACAACTCCTATAGGAGCTGTGAGCTCTTATAAGAGCCAGGATTTGAGTCCCAGATATGAGAGAGGTTTTGGTACAGTTGTGGGAATACTGCTGCATTTCATCTGTAAATTTTAAATTTCAACTAGAAAACTGTAGAAGTGAAAGTTTCATTGGGGAAACAATTCTAAAACTTCTAATTTTTATAACCACAGATTTATTTCTGTGTGATAATTCAGTAAAGTCTTTGCCACTTATACTCTTTTCATTTATTAATTTTTTTCTTTAAATATTTGTTGAGAATTTATTAGGAACCAGACTACCCTAAATACTCAGATCATCAGAAAACCAGACAATAATCCTTGCCTTCATGAAGTTTATGCCGTTTGAGGAAGGGCAGACAATAAACATAGCAAAGAAGTAAACTGTAAAGTAGATTAAGAGGTAGTAAGTGCAATAAAAAAAGACAAAAGAACAGGGTGCTGAGTGTAGAGGATTGGTGGATAAGTTGCAATATATTAAATAGGAAGTGTAAGGAGGAAGTGAGGAAGGCAGTGAGGAAGTCAGCCAAAATCAGAGATGGGACAAGAGGGATTCAGGCAAAGCAAACAGCTTGAGCAACAGCCCAAAGGCAGAAGCATGTCTAGCATATTCAAGGTGCAGCCTTGTGTGGTTGGAAAAGGATGAGTGAGAGAGAAATAATAAGGAGATGGTTCAGGAAGTTAACAGGGTTTTGACTTCTACTCTGAACAAACAAATTCAAGGATTTTGTTTTGTGTTTGAAATTTTTACTTATTTTGGCTGTGCTGGGTCTTCATTGCTGTGTGCAAGCTTTCTCTAGTTGTGGCAAGTAGGGGCTACTCTTTAGTTGCAGTGGGCATGCTTCTCATTGCAGTGGCTTCTCTTGTTGTGGAGGGCGGGCTCTAGAGCACATGGGGTTCAGTAGTTACAGTACTTAGGCTTAGTTTCCCTGCGGAATGTGGAATCTTAGTTCCTGGACCTTGGTTCGAACCTGTGACCCTGCATTGGCAGGTGGATTCCTAATCACTGGATCTCCAGGGAAGTCCTAGTCCTTGGGTTTTGATCGGAGAAGTGACACTTGCGACTTTACTTTTGAAGGAGTCATTTGGCTTTTGTAACAATATGGGCACTGTTTAATAGTATAGTATGGGGCTTTACTAGAGGCTCAGAATAATCCAGGCTATAGGTTTAAACCAGGTTAGCAGTATTGGAGTAGGGTGAGAAATGTCATATTTTGGAGCTAGAACCAAGAAGATTTCCTAATGGATTGGGTGCAGGGTGTGAGAGTAAGAAGGAAATCAAAGATAACTCCAAGGATTTTGGCTCGAGTAACTAACTTGAAAGATGATGTTGCTGTTGTCTGAGATGTTCAATTGCTGGTGAAACAGTCTTGGGCAGTGACGTTAAAAGTGCAGTGTTGAATTTGCTGAGTTTGAGTTATCTTTTCAATATCCAAGGGGAGATGTAGTCAGTTGGATCTAAAAGTGTGGAGTTCAAGAGAAAGATCAAGGCTGGAGATACAGATTGAGGAGCCACGAGTCTGAAAGCAGGCATCAAGGGGGCGGGTGTGGATGGAGAAGAGAATAGGGCCGGTGAATGAGCCCTGGAGCACTCGGACACTAAGAGGTCAGAGGAAAGAGGAAGAATCTGCAAGGGAGACTGAGAAAAAAGACCAGTGAGGGGGAGAAAAATGACTAGCTGGACCAAGGGTTGCTGACAGATGAAGTCATACGAGGACTGAGCGTTGACCTCTACATTTAGCAGCATGGAAGTCACTGGAGACCTTGGTAATGCAGTTTCAGTGGAATAGTAGGGACAGAAGCTTGATTGTAATGGGTTCAAATGAAAAAAGTAGAAAATATGTTTATGCACAGTTCTTTTATATATTTTGCTGGAAAGGATAGCAAAGACAAGGGATGATACTTGGTGAATCAAGAGGTCAAGAAAGTGGCAGGTAGTTAACAATCGGTTCTCTGAGGAGAAAAACAAGTTTGATTTCTTGGTTTTGCCAACTTAATAATGTAAATACCCGCTAATTGTAGCTGATTTCGCCGAATGAAGAGTTGAGATGTGCACAACGGGCTCTTGAAAGCTGACATAAGCCAGCTCTATGACACTGCTGGGTCAACAGAAGTTTTGCTTTGTTTTAAGATGAGAGAAAATGACAGCTACTTTGTATGTCTTAAAAAGACTAGTTCAGTAAATGGCTAGAAATTGTTGTAGTCAAGAAAGGGATGAACTGCCGGATTATATTTCCCCAGAGTAGGTGAGAAGGAATGTGATCCAGTACACAAGTAGAGGGATTGGCTTTAGATATAAATAGGTATCATTCATCTGTACTAATATTTGGGGAAGCCAGAACATGTAGTGGAAATTCTGTAGGTGGTTGTTGTACAGAGAGTCTCAAAGCTTATTTCCTGGAACAAAAACTCACTTAAAGTTAGAAAAAAAAAAATGAGTTTTTGGAAGAATATAGTGGTAGCTCAGGAAACCCAGGTCAATTGTAGTTAAGCCTCACAAGGGGACTCATCTCTTTTCTCTTGAGTTTTAGGTATATTCCTCTCCACTTCTGGAGACTGACTTTTGTTCCTCCATTTTCACATGGCCCATATTCAGCTTTCTTGTTCAAGTGTCTGGTAGAAAGAAGTAGATGACAAGAGAATCTAGGAGTTTAGCTCACGTCCGTCTCCACCTCTGGTCCATCAACCCTAGAGCAAAGGCAGGAGCCCCTGGCCAGTTAGAAGAGATTTGCTCTCAGGAGAAGGTTCTCTAAGCAGGATGGAGCTGATGATGAAAGAGTGGTATCTCCAATATGGTCATTGACAGTTTGGAGCTAGTATTGAGTGGGTATGCTCCTGTGTCATTTACTCATTCATTTTAAAATTTATTCATTTGTTTATTTATTCCATAAATGTGCCAAGCATTGTGGTGTGCAACAGAGACATGAAGACACATAAGAATAACACTGGCTCCTATCCTGAAAGTGTTTTCATTTTTTTCTAAGGTGTTTATAGTCATCATTGTTCTGGAAATGGCAGTGGTAATAGTAATAATGGTTGGTTACATCTTAAGGAGCATATGTTGAGAATTTTTTGTACTATTTGCAGTACACTTGTTTGTCATTAGCCCAAAGGCATCATGTACCTACAAGGCATTGTTAAAAACTCATTTATTGCCATTTTAATCTATTAGAAATGAATTATTTTTGGTAATTTTTTTTTACTGTAAGTTTCATAGATCATTTAGTCTTTGTGAGAAAAGGAGCACGGATTAATTACTTTCATATACTGAAAAAGATACATTGCTTCATGCTGATGTTTGAGATAATTCGTTTGTCTTACAAATTATTTTCTGAATTATATAATAATGTATGTACATTGTTAAAGGCTTAAACATTACAGGAGGGAATAAAGGGAAAGTTAAAATCTCCCTTCCTGAGCTCTTCCTCCTTAAAACTCCCAATCTCATTTCCCAGAGAGAAATACTACCAATCATTTCTTATGTAGACTTTGGGAAATTTTTGATGTATATTTAACATATTCATACACACATAGATATAGTCTTATCTTATGCACCAAAAGTGCTTGACGTTTGTTCTTTGAAATTCCCTGCATATATTTCTACTTCAAGAATATTTATGGCATTGGGCTAAGAAATAACTTGAATCCTAAGGACTAAGTTTCTCCCCTGAACAGATCTGAAGTAAAAATTCTAGGTAACTATATTTTTTCATATAGTAATAATGCAATTTTACTGAATTGTGTTTCAGAAAAGTTATGTGAGTTGTTCATAGTTGCATGATTAACAAATGGCACAGGTGAGATTCAAACCCACACCCTTTTTGTCCTGAACTGGCTTTTGTATTATTGTATGAGGTTTCTCTGGTGGCTCAGATGGTAAAGAATCCTCCTGCATTGCAGGAGGTCCAGGTTCAATCCCTGGATTGGAAAGATCTCCTGGAGAAGGGAATGACTACTCACTCCAGTATTCTTGGCTGGAGAATTCCATGGACAGAGGAGCCTGTTGGGCTACAGTCCATGGAGTCACAAACAATTGGACACCACTGAGTGACTGGACTGGACTGTCTCCTAATGACTTTGCCTCTTAGTTACATATAACTATGTTACTTTTTCATGAATTAAAACAATTCTTTTTCCATGCTTTCATGAACCTTGTTGCAGTACCTGTTGGTCATGGAGATGTCACCTCTGAAGCATTATGCTCCCTGTGGTAATGAAAATAGCCACAGGTTTATTTCCTTGAATTTAAAATTTTTTATGTTTCCACAAACTCAGAACATTTTGCAATTTTCACTTTTGAAGTTGGTTATTTTTAAACAATGTATTGGGACCGTATCCCTGAAGGATAATTTCTCTCATGATCTTTGGTTGTCAAAATAGGTTGACAGATTCACTTTCCTGCCTTCCTCTAAGAACAGGTAATGGTCATAGGAAGAAAGAGATGCATATTTTTAAACATCTTTAAGGCCACATCTTCTGATGAATGATTTCTCTGCTGTTTGAATATTTAAGCGTCAACTTTTGATATGTATGTTCCCTTTAAGAAGATAGTAGCCCCTCTTTCTAAGGCTGGAAAATATAACCTTAATTTCTTCAGTGAGAATTCTGCAATTGTGATTGCAGAGAGAGAAAAGAAGGGTGGGCAGGGAGCTCTTTTTAATATTTTGAAATTGGACCATTTCGGTTTCTGCCTGTAGACTATAGGGGCATCTAAAATCCATTATAGTAAAAGAGCATTTGTTTTTAAGGCCAGTGTCACCAGATATATAACGTTTTTATAATGTTATGTTTATATTGCAGTTTTGTTTTGTTTTTCTTTTGGTCCTTTGTGTTTGCATAGGTTCCTGAGGAAGTTTTCTTTTGCAAACTTAGACATGTGCATGTTAAAGAGAATACACCTCTCTTTAAGGATTAATATATTAATTTGCAGGTATAAAAATTGAAAACCAGTAAAATGTCATCCTTGATATGGGAGGTAAAAATATCGATTAGGTAATATGAAAAGTGAATAATGTTAATGTTGCATCTTGCCTGGACATTCCTTTCCTCTCTCATAAACAGATGTACTTACTGCTCTCTCTTCCCAGCAAGTCAGCTACACTGAGTGAGAGCCCAGTGTTAAATAGCAATGAAGGTGCTGAGGGTAGTTACAAAAGAACTAGGAAATAAGGATAATACTCTGGAGGAATTTATAGTCTAGTTTCCTTTGTTTCCCCTTGGTTTTTACCTTTGATCTCTTTGTTTTATTCCATTTAATTTTTCACTGTGTGAAGTCGTCAAAGGAACATGTGGGTTCCATGTTCCTTTTTTTTCCCTTTATGTTCTCTTTATTCCATTCAGGAATATAAGGCAGTACTTTTTATTTCTAACATTTTAAAATACTAGGGCCACATGGTAGATGATTATGCAAAGTAAGATCATAAATATGGTAAACACAACTTTATAGGTGCTCACAACACCATAGGTATCCATATATATGTGTAAAAAATTACATATGTAAAATGCTGTAAGCCTAGGGATAGCTATGTGTTTTAATAATTAAAATGCACATTTATAAGTAATCTATATTAAAATGATCAAGTTGAGTGGTATTACTGATTAAACATCATAACTGTTAATATATATTTATTCTTAGTCATTTTAAATACAGTTAATTTTACAGACTTCTCCTAAAAGTGCTGGTTAAAAGCATAAGTAAATGATCCTGAAATACTCCATATACACTTATAAACCTGGAGGAATCACAACTGCGACTTTGTCTTACACTTAGCATTTCAGTATCCTGTTTCCATTTTTACCACTGACATTCCTTAAATCTGTTTTTGGTGATTGAAAGAAAGACAGATTAAGTAAAATAATTACTAGTTACGTAAAATATATATCTTTTACAAACACTTTGAGCAGCTTAACAATGTCCTTGATGAAGCAAATATACAGCCAAATGAAAGAATAAAAAAAAAAATCACTCTCTTTCTTACTCATTCTTTCTCATCTTATCAGTGGGAAGAAGCAGAAAGGACTGGTGGGGTGGGATGATGACTCTACAAACTGAAAGATTCTTCAGTTCAGTTCAGTTCAGTTGCTCAGTTGTGTCTGACTCTTTGTGACCCGATGGACTGAAGTACGCCAGGCTTCTCTGTACATCACCAACTCCTGGAGCTTGCTCAAATTCATATCTGTTGAGTCGTGATGCCATCCAACCATCTCATCCTCTGTTGTCCCCTTCTCCTCTTGCCTTCAATCTTTCCCAGCATCAGGGTCTTTTCCAATGAGTCAGTTCTTTGCATCAGGTGGCCAAAGTATTGGAGTTTCCGCTTCAGCATCAGTCATTCCAATGAATGTTCAGGACTGATTTCCTTTAGGGTTGACTGGTTTGATCTCCTTGCAGTCCAAGGGACTCTCAAGAGTCTTCTCCAATACATGGTTCAGAAGCATCAATTCTTCAGTGCTCAGCTCTCTTTATATGGTGCAACTCTCACATCCATACATGACTACTGAAAAAGCCATAGCTTTGACTAGACAGACCTTTATCGGTGAAGTAATGTCTCTGCTTTTTAATATTCTGTTTCAGTTTGTCATAGCTTTTCTTCCAAGGAGTAAGCGTCTTTTAATTTCATGGCTGCAGTCACCATCTGCAGTGATTTTGGAGCCCAAGAAAATAAAGTCTCTCACTGTTTCCACTGTTGCCCCATCTATTTGCCACGAAGTGATGGGACCAGATGCCATGATATTAGTTTTTTGAATGCTGAGTCTTCAACCAGCTTTTTCACTCTCCTCTTTGACTTTCACCAAGAGACTCTAGTTCCTTTTCGCTTTCTGCCATAAGGGTGGTGTCATCTGCATATCTGAGATTATTGGTATTTCTCCCGGAAATCTTGATTCTAGCTTGTGCTTCAACCATCCTGTCATTTCTCATGATGTACTCTGCATGTTAGTTAAATAAGCAGGATGACAATATACAGCCTTGACGTTCTCCTTTCCCAATTTGGAACCAGTCTGTTGTTCCATGTCCAGTTCTAACTGTTGCTTCTTGAGCTGCATACAGATTTCTCAGGAGGCAGGTCAGGGGTCTGGTATTCCCATCTCTTGAAGAATTTTCCACAGTTTGTTGTGATCCATGCAGTCAAAAGGCTTTGGCGTAGTCAAAAGTGCAAGTGGTTCTAGAGGTAAAGAATCCACCTGACAGTGCAGGAGATATAAGAAATGTGGGTTCAATCCCTGGGTCGAGAAGATCACCTGTCGAAGGAAATGGTACTCCACTCCAGTATTCTTGCCTGAAAATCCCATGGACAGAGAAGCCTCACAGGCTGCGGTAAATGGGATCGCAAAGAATCAGACATGACTGAGTGTATGAGCGCATATACGTGCATTTGTCCTATCTACTCAATTTAGTTATATGGCACTGTACTAGTTAGCGGTACAACAGAGACAATAGCTAAAAAATAGATATAATTAATTAAAATTTGATAATTTGCAAATTTACTGTAGTTAAACATGAAATAGAATCACTGTGAACCAACTGAAGACAAACTCCCTAGAGATTAGGAGACATTTACTGTTTAGAAATAGATATTACCTAATAGATGTCATACAGTGTTTCCTGCTATGTGCAAATGTCTCTGCCACCTACCCATCAGATGAGTAGCAAAGCACTTAAAATGTCGTCAACCTAATGTAAACAGGATAATGCTTAACATTCAAGAAAAAAATCTTGAAATTGTTAATTAGAAAAAGAGGAAAATGGTACACAATTGACATTATAGTTTTGACAGAAAAAAATTTAGAAAATATAAATGAATTTCTTTTGAGTCTTGGTTAAGTTCTTCAAATAGTCTGAAAAACAAAGAGATGAAGCCCTAAAGCCATGAAAACATTTCTTCATGGTGAGTTTGACAAAGTCTCTCTTGACATAGGCCCTTTTCAGTTAGAATGGGGCACAAGGAATGCCTGAAACAGTGTTAATCTGAGCTGAGGAGTCAAAGTGTTTGTTTGATGGTTTTGAATTGGAAGGTAACTGATGAACATTCTGATAGGTTAGCCTGAAACAGGCAGCACCGTGGGATTCATGTTTAACAAGTGGATAAAAATATGTTGATGTGTTGGAGCCAGTGTTTGTGACATTGAAGTGAGAGTGTTTTGAGAGGAGGAAATGAAAGCCATGATTTGCTGGAGGAACTAGCTAGCAAAAAACAAGAGCAAATTAGACTCTCCTGACAGCGGACACACTATTTTGGGCAGTCACTCTATTTTGGTGTACATTCTTTCAGATGTAAAATTGAAGTCAGATTTTATGTGCACATGTACACCCACAATTTGTAGATGAATTACAATGTATTTCTGTCTCTATTTCAATATACATATCAATATTTACGATTTATTTATACATTCAATCATATCAGTTCAGTTCAGTCGCTCAGTCGTGTCCGACTCTTTGCGACCCCATGAATCAATCACAGCACGCCAGGCCTCCCTGTCCATCACCAACTCCCAGAGTTCACTCAAACTCATGTCCATCGAGTCGGTGATGCCATCCAGCCATCTCATCCTCTGTCGTCCCCTTCTCCTCCTGCCTCCAATCCATCCCAGCATCAGGGTCTTTTCCAGTGAGTCAACTCTTTGCATGAGGTGGCCAAAGTATTGCAGTTTCAGCTTTAGCATCAGTCCTTTCAATGATCACCCAGGACTGATCTCGTTTAGGATGGACTGGTTGGACCTCCTTGCAGTCCAAAGAACTCTCAAGAGTCTTCTCCAACACCACAGTTCAAAAGCATCAATTCTTTACATATCTAAATATGCCAGCCTCATCTTTTAAAAAATAGTTGCATGTATTTCATTGTCTACACATATCATAATTAAATTAGCCAGCTGGTTGAAATTTTAACCAATTAAGTTTACATTGACTCCATTTAAAATATATCTTTGTCTTTGTCATGATTTTGGTGATGTATGACCTCCATCTTCTCATTATCTTGATTAACTGAAAACAGATTGCGTATTATTAGGAAACATCGTAGAAAGCAGCATTTAAAGTTACTTTTAAGGTAAACTAAAAATCAAAAGGATTCTATTTCTAGCTTCAAGACTTCAATCATATGAGTTAACAAAAACAATTGTACACAAAGAGTAATAAATATATGGCAGGTGACATGTGGTTTGTATAGGTTTGTTATACATTTTTAAAGGAATACAAGGGCAGCAAGCAACTCATATTAATGGAAAGGAAGAAAACTTATGAGATGGTGAATAATTTTCATTTTTATTTTCCTTTCTTACATTATTTTTCTTGCTGAACCATGCACTAACTACCACTCAGTCCTCCCCTTAGTTCCCTGGTATAACCTGTAGCTTTGCAGAAACTTCTCAAACTTGCTTCCCTTTTAAAGCTCCTTCACCATGCTTGATTCCTTTAGATCTCTTCTCTTATGACTGTATTTTTGTTAGTGTTGAACTCTCTTATATCAATTTCCTTTTCACAGTGCAGTGAATTCTGAAACATTGATTGCTTCTAGATACTCTGTCTACTTTTTATGGTTTTACATGTAATTTTTTTTTTCCTCTAGATAACATTGAGGGATAGGAGCCCCATTAAAGTAAGCTTTTTCCTATTCTGGCATTATTTTTACTCCAAAGATTTTATTTAGTTAAGTTTAGTTTGTTTGAAAAATTTTATTAGCCTTTATCGTCTGTTACCTGCTTCTCTAACATTTCTTCTATAGTATTAAACACATTGAATATATGCATATTTTATCCATCTGTCTTCATGCACGATCTCTATGTGTATGTGTGAATGTATGTAGATATACATTCATCTGAGCTTCCCAGGTGGTGCTAGTGGTAAAGAACCCATCTACCAATGCAGGAGACATAAGAGACAAGGGTTTGATCCTTGCATGGGGAAGATCCCTTGAGGAGGGCGTGCAACCCACTCCAGTATTTTTGCCTGGAGAATCCCATGGACAGAGGAGCCTGGAGGGCTGTAGTCCAGAATGGGGCACGACTGAAGCTACTTAGCACGTGTGCACGTCCATTCATCTATGATTCAGTTTCACTTTGTTCTGGATGACAACCGTTGTGTGCTGTCCTATGGCAGTATTCAAGTTCTAGTTTCATTTAGAGGTGTATGTTTAGGCCCTTTTTCCATTAGCAAATTATATATAAACTCAGCTCCTTTAAGTAACCAGTTTGAAGAAACCAAAGATTTAAAAAAATTAAATCACATGTTTAGAGTTTTAAAAATGAGGCACCGTATTTTTCAGAGCTTTCTTTTTTGGTGTGCTTTGATAAGTATCACAACATGAAATTGGATTTTGTGTACATTTTAAAGCTCTGATTCATAATCAGATTGTAATTTAATAGGAAATTTAATTGTGTTAGAAGATGCACTAAATATTTGATAGATGTCCTGAAGACAAATGTTGTGTGCCAAGAAGAGAGTCATAGTTTAGTCAAGATTAAGCCAGAGCTGAATCCCCTGCCTACTAGCTGTGTGCTGAGCAGATTACAGGGGTGTATCTATTCCTTCAGGGAAGTCAAACTAGCACGATGTAATTTACTTTGGATTTTCAATATCTTTTGGTTACTTCATCTCCTAAAAGGATAACTTTGAAAGTAAATTGCAAAAGCAACCATATTAGACTCTTCTGATGAAGAATTAGAAAAACAGATCAATATAAACTGAAGTGTGTATTTTTCTAAATCAGTATTAGCATGGCAACCAAGAGTTGATTGATATGCTTAAAATACAAATGAATCATCAATAGGGTTCTTATGCTGTACTTTGCAGTTAAAATATTCAGGAGTTAAAATTCAAAAAGAAAAGTATTCTCGGTGCCCTGTGGCCTAATGATCAGAATGTTGACCATCAGCATTGCTCCTGCAAGCTAGTGTCCTGCATATAAAAATATATGAACTTGCAAACGTTTGAGTTTTACAAATTGTTCTAAATCCTGTAATTACGAGGCATACTCAGTTAGCTCCTGTGAACTGAAAGGCATCCTTAGGCACCCTCAGTGTCCTTCCCCCACTCTGGATATGCTATGTCTAGGGTGAGAGGGTGCCTCTCCTCCATAATCTTTCAGTCCTTGTCTTTTCTCTTAGGTGACAATTCTATAATGTAAGCATCTATCTACTAAGAACTGAACTGAAACTTCCTATCCGTTTTGCATAGAACACTGGACAGCCATTAAAATGGAAACAATATTTCTTCTTCCTGATGCAGAGGAGATTTAAATT
Source organism: Moschus berezovskii (assembly GCF_049115385.1). Taxonomy (NCBI): domain Eukaryota; kingdom Metazoa; phylum Chordata; class Mammalia; order Artiodactyla; family Moschidae; genus Moschus; species Moschus berezovskii. Next base: position 66,569,550 of record NC_142470.1, on the reverse strand, counting down.
GGTACCCTGAAGGTAAAAGGGCATAGCTCATCACCAGTGCCTAGGCTGTAGGGGATATTTTTTTTTTGAAAGATACAACAACATGATTTTCCTTCTCCAGTTTTTAGGTATAGTCTTAAAAAAATGTTATTAGTATAATTGCTTACATAAAGCATCATCTTTAAATTTTTCTAATTTTCATGGATCTATTTTAAATACTGATCAAGTTCTGAGAAAAATGGGTATAGGTGAGTATGTGTGTGTATGTGCGTGTGTTTCTGGATTTATTGTAATGTAACAGTGAATATGCATATAAATAAAGTATAGCATGAGCATGTTCAAACTAAAGTCTTTATTATTTAGGTAAAAAGGTATTTTTATTGTCCACATGTTTTTCAGTTGCTATATCGTGATTAATGCCACAAGTGTCTATTTCACTTTTCTGTTGTCTCAGTTTTCATTAGCTGAATTTTTTATCTTGTGAATAAAAACATTCAGTATTCCTCCAGTGTATGCACACTTGGCAGATTATTTTATAGAATCCGTCTGTAGCTATAGTTTCTATATCTGTAGATGGGCAGATTGAACCAGACAAGTCAATGAATTCCCTACTATCTTTAAAGTTCCATGATTCAGTGACATTTGAGATGAAAACTTCTGCTTTTTTAATCATCTGAGATGAGGCTGAATTAAAATAATTTCTTTGAAATTAGCATTGCATTTTCAAAATAATTTTAAGTATTATAAGAACAAATCCTCTACTTTATAATCTGACATGTAAGGGCACTACTGAATGTCCCTTTGAACTTGACTACATAGGGCTAAGACCAGCACTTAAATACTTTACAAATTTAATTATGCTTGTGTTAGACACTGATTGATAAAATAAATTACTATATGTTGTAGGTTAAGATTTGAGTTCTGCAATTGTAGCTGTTACAAATTACCTGAAAACCTTTTTATATTGCATTTCTTATGGCTGTATTTTACAATTGCTCTAATAAAAAAATTCTATACAAAAATTGTTTGATATTAATAGCAATCATTAACAACTTGATAGATTCTTGTTAAGTATATTTGCAATACATTTAATCTTATTAAACTCAGCCTTGAGTTGTTTCTTCCAAATATTATAGGTCTTTATGAAGCTGGCAATATAAAGAAGAGGTTTCAACCATTTTCGGCCAAAAATTAGGTTTAGCTTAATGGATCAATTTTTTTCTTATTAAACTGCGTCTGACCAATGCCAAGTAATACATTCAGCATTGATCTTTGTCTCACCCTGCTGTAGCATGCGTTCTCTTTATGTACATGAAAAATAAGGTGCCAGGAATGAAAACAATGCCTGTATAATACAAATATAGAATTTTTCTCAGACTTCTATTCAGTTTATCATTTCACTTTGTTATTAATGCCTTGCCTGCTGCTTTTCAGAAATGTGTTTTTAAAAAGCACATTTATTTCCATAAAGAATGCTTTCTTCTGGTGTAATTATAAAAAACATACACCATAGACTGGGAGTACATCAATTGTTTCAGCAGCATGGACAAAATGTATGAGCCTTGTTCGCGTGTGCAACGTCTGTTCTAAGTGTGGAGCCATCTGGGGTCTTGACCCTTTAACACTGAGGAGCTGAAGTGTACTGGTTAGAACCATTTTAAAGTTCTGTTTTTCTTTTAGTCAAAATAGAAAGCTAAATAAAAACAGAACCAGGTTTTAATAGATACAGAACATGTATGGGGCAAATTAAAAGTGGTGTAAGTGCTTCTTTGAAGTTCTTTGAGACACGTATAGTTGTAACAGAAGCCCCCAAATCTCTTCATTCCACTCCTGTCTTTTTTTCCACCCAAGTGTGTGTGCTCAGTCACTCAGTCATGTCAGACTCTTTGTCACCCCATGGACTGTAGCCCGCCAGGTTCCTCTGTCCATGGAATTTTCCAGGCAAGAATACTGGAATGTTGAGCATTTTTTCATGTGTTTGTTAGCCATCTGTATGTCTTCTTTGGAGAAATGTCTGTTTAGTTCTTTGGCCCATTTTTTGATTGGGTGATTTATTTTTCTGGAATTGAGCTGCAGGAGCTGCTTGTATATTTTGGAGATTAATCCTTTATCAGTTGCTTCATTTGCTATTATTTTCTCCCATTCTGAAGGGTGTCTTTTCACCTTACTTATAGTTTCCTTTGCTGTGCAGAAGCTTTTGATTTTAATTAGGTCCCATTTGTTTATTTTTGCTTTTATTTCCAATATTCTGAGAGGTGGGTCTTGGAGGATCCTGCTGTGATTTATGTCGGAGAGTGTTTTGCCTACATTCTCCTCTAGGAGTTTTATAGTTTCTGGTCTTACATTTAGCTCTCTAATCCATTTTGAGTTTATTTTGGTGTATGGTGTTAGGAAGTGTTCTAGTTTCATTCTTTTACAAGTGGCTGACCAGTTTTCCCAGCACCACTTGTTAAAGAGACTGTCTTTTCTCCATTTTATATTCTTGCCTCCTTTGTCAAAGATGAGGTGTCCATAGGTGCGTGGATTTATCTCTGGGCTTTCTATTTTGTTCCATTGATCTATATGTCTGTCTTTATGCCAGTACCATACTGTCTTGATGACTGTGGCTTTGTAGTAGAGCCTGAAGTCTGGCAGGTTAATTCCCCCAGTTCCATTCTTCTTCCTCAAGATTGCTTTGGCTATTCGAGGTTTTTTGTATTTCCATACAAATTGTGAGATTATTTGTTCTAGTTCTGTGAAAAATATCGTTGGTGGCTTGATAAGGATTGCATTGAATGTATAAATTACTTTGGGTAGTATACTTATTTTTACAATATTTATTCTTCCAATCCATGAACACAGTATATTTCTCCATCTATGAGTGTCCTCTTTGATTACTTTCACTAGTGTTTTATAGTTTTCTATGTACAAGTCTTTTGTTTCCTTAGGTAGATATATTCCTAAGTATTTAATTCTTTTCGTTGCAACAGTGAATGGAATAGTTTCCTTAATTTCTCTTTCTATTTTCTCATTATTAGTGTATAGGAATGCAAGGGATTTCTGTGTGTTGATTTTATATCCTGCAACTTTACTGTATTCATTGATTAGCTCTAGTAGTTAGAGTCTTTAGGGTTTTCTGTGTAGAGGATCATGTCATCAGTGAACAGTGAAAGTTTTACTTCTTCTTTTCCAATTTGTATTCCTTTTATGTCTTTTTCTGCTCTGATTACTGTAGCGAGAACTTCCAGGACTATGTTGAATAGTAGTGGTGAGTGTGGACACCCTTGTCTTGTTCCTGACTTTAGGGGCAATACTTTCAGCTTTTCACCATTGAGGATAATGTTTGCTGTGGGTTTGTCATATATAGCTTTTATTATGTTGAGATATGTCCCTTCTATTCCCACTTTCTGGAGGGTTTTTATCATAAATGGATGTTGAATTTTGTCGAAGGCTTTCTCTGCATCTATTGAGATAATCATATGATTTTTATTTTCAGTTTGTTAATGTGGTGTATTACGTTGATTGATTTGCAGATATTGAAGAATCCTTGCATTCCTGGGATTCCTCCCACTTGGTCATGATGTGTGATCTTCTTAATATGCTGTTGGATTCTTATTGCTAGAATTTTGTTAAGGATTTTTGCATCTATTTTCATCAGTGATATTGGCCTGTAGTTTTCTTTTTTTGTGGGGTCTTTTCCAGGCTTTGGAATTAGGGTGGTGGTGGCCTCAAAGAATGAGTTTGGAAGTTTCCCTTCCTCAGCCATTTTCTGGAAGATTTGAGTAGAATAGGTGTTAGCTCTTCTCTAAATTTTTGGTAGAATTCAGCTGTGAAGCCGTCTGGACCTGGGCTTTTGTTTGCTGGAAGATTTCTGATTACAGCCTCTAGTTCTGTGCTTGTGATGGGTCTGTTCAGAGAAATGCAAATCAAAACCACAATGAGATACCATTTCACACCAGTCAGAATGGCTGCTATCCAAAAGTCTACATGCAATAAATGCTGGAGAGAAGGGAACCCTGTTACAGTGTTGGTGGGAATGCAAACTAGTACAGTCACTATGGAGAACAGTGTGGAGATTCCTCAAAAAACTGGAAATAGAACTGCCATATGATCCAGCAATCGCACACCTGGGCATCCACACCAAGGAAACCAGAATTGAAAGAAACACATGTACTCCAATGTTCATCGCAGCACTGTTTATAATAGCCAGGACATGGAAGCAACCTAGATGTCCATCTGCAGACGAATGGATTAGAAAGCTTTGGTACATATACACAATGGAGTATTACTCAGCCATTAAAAAGAATACATTTGAACCAGTTCTAATGAGGTGGATGAAACTGGAGCCTATTATACAGAGTGAAGTAAGCCAGAAAGAAGAACACCAATACAGTATACTAATGCATATATATGGAATTTAGAAAGATGGAAATGATAACCCTGTATACGAGACAGCAAAAGAGACACAGATGTATAGAACAGTCTTTGGGACTCTTTGGGAGAGGGTGAGGGTGGGATGATTTGGGAGAATGGCATTGAAACATGTATGTTGTCATATGTGAAACGAATCACCAGTTCAGGGTCGATGCATGTTACAGGATGCTTGGGGCTGGTGTGCGGGGATGACCCAGAGGGAGGATAAACGGAGGAGGGAGGTGGGAAGGGGGTTCAGGAGGGGGAACTCATGTACACCTGGGGCGGATTCATGTCAATGTATGGCAAAACCAACCAATATAATATTGTAAAATAATTAGCCTCCAAAAAAAAAAAAGAATACTGGAATGGGTTGTCATTTCCTCCTCCAGGGGAATCTCCTCAACTGAGGGACTGAATTCACATCTCTTGAGTCTCCTGCATTTGCAGGTAGATTCTTTACCATTGCACCACATAGGAAGCCCCTCCACCCCAATACATTCCACCTACTTCTCAGGAGAATCTGATATTACCATACTTGGAACTTCTCCTCTTCTTAAAAATTTTTCTTGGCTTTTCTCTTCTCTGAAGGATAGAATTGAGACTCTACCCTGGGTAGGGTATTTATTAATAAAAACAGGCAGATTGGTCTTCATCCTGGGTTTTCACCCTTGTTTTGCACTCCCCCAAACAAACCTTTGATTCAGGTGTTTCCAAATACACCTTGTGCATCTCTTCGTTCACACTCTTCCACTGGTTAAAATGACCTTCTATCTTTCTTTTATACTTTTCACCTGTCAAATTTTTGCCAAGTCCTTCAAGCCTCAATTGCACATGTCACCATTGCTTCAGAAGGTTACCTGCTTACCTGCACAAAATGTGCTTTAATGGAAACACAGGTTTTGGAGTCAAACAGATTTTGTTGGAATATACCACAGACTAAGCTACAGGACCTTGGGTGATTAGTTAACCTATTTAGTAATCTCACTTCAGCTTTAAAGTGGAGATTATAGTATTAATTGCATATGGTTCTTTTAAAAATTAAATGTATTGTATATAAGCTTGGCATATGGTTGTATGGGTGTGTGTGCTTAATCGCTCAGTTGTATCGGACACTTTGTGACCCTTTGGACTATACCCGCCCGACTCCTCTAGTCCATGGGATTTTTCAGGCAAGAATACTGGAGTAAGTTGCCATCTTCCTCTTCCAGGGGATCTTCCCGACCCAGGAGTCGAACCTGCATCTCCTGTGTCTCCAGCATTGCAGGCAGATTCTTTACTTGATGAGCCATCAGGGAAACCCTTATATAGTTGGCATCTGATAAAAATAGTAATATTCTTTCCTCCTTCTTGAAAGCCTGTGGCCTGGCACATATCTCGTATTGCCATGTTGCGATAATTTCTTTTTCTATTTTTTTTTGTTACATCATCAACTGGTTTTTACGTTCCATTTCCATAATGATGGCTCCGTATAGTACTTTGTATCTTTCATGATGCAGAGCAAAATAAGCCATACATGGTACACATTTAAGAATTTTTTCCCTCCAAAAAAAGAGAAAAATGTCTTTCTCCTCCATTATCTTCTTACACGTTGTTCTCTGGCAACATCAGAATCCAGTTTTGTAATTCTTACAATTGGTTTTAGATTTTTCCCTTTCTCTTTTTTTTTTTTTTAAAGAAGCTATCCTTCACTGGGAAGCCTGAGCCCCGCTACTAACTTAGAGGCATAACAACCAATAAGAGTCATGTGCATTGCAGGTAGGAAAGAAAGCGCACTAAACTCAAAAGACTTAAAATGGGGTCTTTCAAGTTCGAGCCAAGTGATATCCCCTACTTTGTTTAACTGAAGCAGTGATTTGACTTCAAGTTCTAGGTAAGGGTTCTTATATATCAAAGTAGAATAAATACCATACATACTACCTGGAACATAGCTATAATATTGGCTGCACTGTTCTCTCTCTGGCTGGGAATGGGAGTAATAATCCCATTATTTCAAATAATCTTATATTTTCCAGGGCATTGAATATGTGAGGTTTTCAAAGCCATGATCTTTTCCATGATCTGATGGCCTTATCTCCTATCAGAGGTTCTGGCCCTGCTTAGAATCAAGGAAATCCTCTTGGGAAGTTTTTGGGAGAGGCTTCATAGATGACAGCAGTTATTAAATGGGTTTTTGGGAAAATTATGTCCGTTTAAGGATGGACTTCCGGAGAAGGCAATGGCAAGCCACTCCAGTACTCTTGCCTAGAAAATCTCATGGATGGAGGAGCCTGGTAGACTGCAGTCCGTGGGGTCGCTAAGGGTCGGACACGACTGAGCGACTTCACTTTCACTTTTCACTTTCACACATTGGAGAAGGAAATGGCAACCCACTCCAGTGTTCTTGCCTGAGGAATCCCAGGGACGGGGGAGCCTGGTGGTCTTCCATCTATGGGGTCACACAGAGTCGGACACGACTGAAGTGACTTAGCAGCAGCAGCAGCAAAGATGGACTTCTGAGTAATTTCCCTAAATAACTGAGGTATAATGGAGTTATAATTTGATCCAAGGCAGCCAAGGTGTAAACATGCTTTTGTAATAGATATGTCAGTGGAAATACACATATATGCACACCAGTAGCGTAGCATCGATAGTGAAATATACCCTGTGTATGAGAGTACCAAACTGACATAACAGGCTAACTCTTCTGGATGATCAAGATTGGCCTACAGATGTCTTAAGTTGGGTATAAGTTACAAAGTAAAAGCAAAACAAGCACATAAAGCGTATGATTTCTGGAGTAATGCTTACTTTTAAAAACAAGGTTAATACTGAATATGTATGATTTATATCCCATCAATTCTTTTAGTCTTTCTAATATTTAATTACTGCATATAAAACCACACTTTTTAAATTTTAAAAGGATAAAATATGATTGTGGAATTCATGTTTTTTATAATACCTTTTAGGCTTCAGTCTTAAAATCTATGATAAAAGTGTTGTCAGGGCTAGTGAGAGGAAAACATGTCTGACATTTTGCCAAGGAAAATTGTACATACCTTGAAATTTCAGCTAACTCAATTCATAGGTGCTTTTGATTTGTTTGGGTTAAAAATAAAAGTAATACCTGTATTTAATTTAAAAAAAAGTTTAAACCATCTAGAGGGGCAAAAATGAAAAGTGAACATGTCTCTTAACCAACTGCTTTATTCATCTTGGAAAGCACTTTTAGCTCTTTTATGCTTCTTTCCCTTGTCACCTCCCTTCTGCTTAACAACCCACTCTCTCTCTTTTTCTTTCTTCCTCTCTTCTTGTTTTTCTACTCAATTATATTATCAGGTAGTAAAGTTATTCTTTCATTTTCTGAGCTATCAACCTTGGACTACTCAGATGATTGTCAACAGTGCACAGTGAAGTCTTTTCACACAATCACTGCCTATCACATTCTCTTACTTCTCTGAATTCTGATTTTTGTCATGTTTAATAACGCATGCATTTTATTCTGTAGTCATAATTAAGCCTCCTCCTCCTCTTTCTTCTTCTTCCTAATCTGCATTAATGTAGAATAATTCTATACATTTTAACCCAATAAAACTGTTCTATGTTATGTAGATTTTGTTCAATATTAATAACCAGGACCAAGTACCCTAGTTGGACTTAGGCAAAGTGAATGTAGTAATATTTCACTAAACTCCCACTGCTGGAAGGAGGGGATCCTAAACTTCCAAGTCCAATGGATATATATTTGAATGTCAGCAGTCTTAATTTTTTATTTTCATAATTTCCAGGAATTTTTCCTTTCTCTTTTTTTTCATAAACAGCTTGGTCTTGTTAAGGAGTATTATTTTCTTTCAAATCTCTTTAAAGATAATTATTGTAATTTTTAAGTTTTCTTTTGTTTGCTGAACAATGTTTTTTCTGTATCCACTTGTCTGTTTTGCAAGTTCTTCATCCTTCTTTTAATGCTATTAATTAGCTATTAATAGCTATTAATGCTCTTAATAGCTATTAATTAGCTATTTTAATGCTATTATATTAGCATCCCACCAATATAAAGCTGAAACTCTGATACTTTGGCCACCTCATGCGAAGAGTTGACTCACTGGAAAAGACTCTGATGCTGGGAGGGATTGGGGGCAGGAGGAGAAGGGGACGACAGAGAATGAGATGGCTGGATGGCATCACCGACTCGATGGACATGAGTCTGAGTGAATTCCAGGAGTTGGTGATGGACAGGGAGGCCTGGCATGCTGTGATTCATGGGGTCGCAAAGAGTTGGACACGACTGAGTGACTGAACTGAACTAAACTGAATATGGTGATTTTCTGTGTGTTTCCTCTCCAGGCATGTAAGTTTCCAACAGAACTTCCCTTCAGATGGAGGCACCATTAAGAATTTGTGAGGTTTTTTGGAAGAAGGTGTGGGTATGGAGCAGGTAGGCACCTGGGGCCTCTCATAACTGGCTCATAGGAGGCTTCACGTTGGCCTTGAGCCACTTTGATCTCGTTTTTCTCCTTGGTTGCTGGTGAGAAGGCCTAATACTACATCCAACTCTGCCCTATTTTTCTCTCAGGCCCAACTCTCCTTGGGCTTACTTTCCAGTCATATAACCCACTTCCTTTAGAAAGCAATTATTTTTTTTGGGGGGGGGTACTATAATTTGCTACTGCTTATATCACATGCTAAAGAGGAAGAGTAGAGAGAAAGCTCTCTGTCGTTTGGCTGTTCAGAATGTAATTATTCAATTCCCTCCCTGCTGATGGGCTTCCGTGGTGGTTTCGACAGTAAAGAATCTGCCTGCAATGCTGGAGACTCTGGTTCAATCCCTGGGTCAGGAAGAGCCTCTGGAGAAGGGAATGGCTACCCATCCAGCATTCTTACCTGGAGAATTCCATGGCAGAGAAGCCTGGTGGGCTACAGTCCATGGGGTTGCAAAGAGTCGGACATAACTTAGTGACTAACACTTTTACTACTTGCTGATAGCCCCACAGCTGTCTCCTCCTCTTAGAGCTGTTGACTGAACTTGGGCTGATCTTTTCTCTGAAGTTTTGGGCTGCAATTTTCTTTCTAGTTTTTTCTCCTTTAACTTACTTCTATTTTCTTTGAATCATTTCCTCTGACTTTACGGTTTCCTTCTGGCTTGTGTTTTTTTTTTACCGGTAGTTGTAGGGTTTTACTCTTTGGAAAACAAAACAACTTCTTTGGCCATTTCACTGTGACTTGGAAAGGAAGGGAAGGTAGATATGAGCAGTCGGTTTGCTTTCATGAGCTGGGATCAAGGACTGACCTGATAGAACTGTGCTTTAGAAAGATGACTCTGCCGGTAGATGGAGGGTAGAAAAAGGAGAAACTGAGGCAGGGAGAGTGGTTAGGAGGGTGTGACACCAGTTTGGGTATGAGATGGTGAGTGTTTTAACTAGGACAGTTCTTTATTCTTTTCATTTTATTTATTTGATAATTGTAATTACCATTTAGTTTTAGGGGCCATATGAAAATAATGTTATGTGCTAAAACTGCACACCTTGTACGCTTTTTGTGTACCATACTGTGACAATGAGAAACAATGTTTGGTAGCAATGACCCTGAGAGTGCAAAATCTTTAATTATGAAATAAGAATTCATTATGCTGACCAGACTACATTTTCTAAGACAAAGCTAAAGGAACACTTTCAACTAGGTGTTACAATAATATTGTTTTCTAGTTGTGGAGAAACTTCAATTAACTTCAAGAATCCAGAGGCACTCACATCTTTTTTTTTGTTTACTTACTTGTTTCTTTTATGTCAAAAGGAAGTACTATGGAAATCCTACCTTTATTCAATTATGTGACCAAAGCTTACATGTGAGGGACTTAAGAATTGTCTTGCTTTTTAAATAGGGCAAGCAAAACCAGATTAGCAAGACTGCAGAGTCACTAAATTTAACTGATATTTTCAGGAGTGGTCTGAGTTTCTGCTTTTAATGGAATTAAAAAGAATCCAAACAAATGCTTAACACAGTTTCTCTTTGATGGTGTTAGCATATTCTTCATATTTTAAGGTATTACATAAACTTTGAGCATTAGAGGAACAGTGAGAAGAGAAGGAACCAGATCACTTTCAGTGTAATTATTATTGTACTCATCTAGTAGGAAGAAAAATAGAATAGTCCTAGTCTATAAAAAATACATCTTTGTCAAGGAAGTTTTTTATATCTGTAATAGTTTGGTAGTTACTCCATCACAATGTAAAATGGTGTGGACATAATTATTAACCATATTCCCAGTGAAGTACACATCTATTTCCTTTGCAGATGTGTACTTTATAATTTCTTCTGTTCATAATTTGCTTATTGCCACACAATTCCCTTTTCTCCTAATAACAAAATAAATGCAAGATGATTTATGAAACTTTTGAATCTTTTTCCTCTTTTTTATTAGATCATTAAGAATATTCTGATAGACTCTTTTCTTCAGAGCAAATCTATTGCCATAGTTTTCTGTGTTGTTGGAGAACGTTTTCTTTCATTTACTCATCTCTTTCTGTCTTTCCTGTCTCTTTGTGTTTATTTTAGTCAATAAATGGATGAAAAGAAAATGCCTGCAAAACAAAATGCAGAGTATATTTTTGCTTGCTAGTTGATAAATTATTTAGGAAAGATGTGAGGAATGATAAAATATAACCTGCATTTGCAAAGCACTTTGGAAAAACTTTCTAGAGCAGCTCTGTAAATTGTGTCCTTTTTTTTTTTTTTTTTTAATTTCAGTAAGTATTTATTGAGTGCCTGTTACACGCAAGATTTTGTTTCATATACTTGGGACACATCAGAGGATAAAACAACAGTCCCTGCCCTCACGGAGCTTACAGTCTAGCATTTACGACCATTTCACCTGGATGCAGTCACCCTGGGCAAGTCACTGGGCCTCTGTCCTCAGCCACCTGATGCAGGAGTAAGAAGGCCGGCTCAGACATGGGTAACTGACCGGCTGTGCTGCAGATACCAAACAGGGCACCTACCCCCAGCCCACCATCCAGACAGCCAACAAGACTGGAAGCTGGCTTTTAATAATAAACTACAGGAGGAAGGGGCACAGAGACTGGAGCCGGTAGTCTGCTAGGCTGCTGCCTTGGGGCCTGGGCTGGCTACACAAACTGCTGCTGCTACTGCTTCTTGGTGGCTGCCTTGCTGGCAAGGTCCTTGGCCTTCTCCATAGCTGCCACTGCCATCTCTTTGGCCTTCTCCTTGGCTTCCTTGGCTGTTTCAACAAGGGTTTGGGGAGGGGCCTCACCTTTCAGCTTGGCCAAGATGTATTCAAAACCCTTCATAGTCATGGTCACGTTGGTTTTGAACCGTGCAAGACCAAATTCCTGGACTGCTCTGGAGACGCCAAATAAGCTAGAGGATACCCAGGTTTCCCAGCAGATTTCAGTCCAGCCGCTGTTATCAGAGTTCATACAGTAAACACATCATTCCTCCACCACCATCAGCTGGGTGTGGTTGATGTTCCAGGTGAAGGTGGCCATGGTCTGGTTTTTTGGGTCCACAATAGAATCTTCCAGGATGTACACTAAGTGAGCAACACTGGCAGGAAACAGTCACTCAGCCCAGTGGGGCATCCTGTTCGTCTTGGACAGGAGTCCTCAGACAGGAGCTTCTGGTCAGAGGTCACCTCTCGGTGCACTATGTCTTCCATCAAGACATGTTTGCTATAGGGATTTGGGCACCGCTGCCAGAAGGCAGCAAACACTTGGTCCCAGGAACTCCAGAGCATGCTCTGGCCCAGGAAATACTCCACCATCGTCCTGGCCAGGGCAGACTCAGTGCCTGGGCAGCATTAGGTGTGTGAAGCCCCGGGGGCATGCGCAGGCAAGACTGGAGCTCAACCAGGCTAGCAGCAACTCAGTTGCTATAGCACTGCACCCAACCAGCCACCGCCACCGCTGCCATGAGGGATAACTTTTATTTATTTATTTATTTTTTTTTTAAAAAAGAATTTTATTAAAAAAGCACAAATGCAAAGAAATGAACAGAGGAAAATTTATGCGTCGAACCTGGACTGGTCACTTATGATAATATACATGCTACAATTCCATTCTCCCCAATCATTCCACCTTCACCCTCTCCCACAGAGTCCCAAAGACTGTTCTAAATGCCTATGTCTCTTTTGCAGTCTCTTATACAGGGTTCAGGTTACCATTTTTCTAAATTCCATATATATGCGTTAATATACGGTATTGATGTTCTTCTTTCTGGCTTACTTCACTCTGTATAATTGGCTCCAATTTCATCCACCTCATTAAAACTGATTCAAATGCATTCTTTTTGATGGCTGAGAAATACTCCATTGTGTATATGTACCAAAGCTTTCTTATCCATTCATCTGCAGATGGACATCTAGGTTGCTTCCATGTCCTGGCTATTATAAACAGTGCTGCAGTGAACATTGGAGTACATGTGTCTCTTTCAATTCTGGTTTCCTCGGTGTGTATGCCCAGGAGTGCGATCGCTGGATCATATGGCAGTTCTATTTCCAGTTTTCTGAGCAATCTCCACACTGTTCTCCATAGTGGCTGTACTAGTTTGCATTCCCACCAACAGTGTAAGAGCGTTCCCTTCTCTCCACACCCTCTCCAGCACTTATTGCATGTAGACTTTTGGATAGCAGCCATTCTGACTGGTGTGAAATGGTATCTCATTGTGGTTTTGATTTGCATTTCTCTGATGATGAGGGATGTTGAGCATTTTTTCATGTGTTTATTAGCCATCTTTATGTCTTCTTTGGAGAAATGTCTGTTTAGTTCTTTGGCCCATTTTTTGATTGGGTCACTTAGTTTTCTGGAATTAAGCTGCAGGAGCTGCTTGTATAATTTGGAGATTAATCCTTTATCAGTTGCTTCATTTGCTATTATTGTCTCCCATTCTGAAGGTTGTCTTCTCACCTTGCTTAGAGTTTCCTTTGCTGTGCAGAAGCTTTTGATTTTAATTAGGTCCCATTTGTTTATTTTTGCTTTTATTTCCAATATTCTGGGAGGTGGGTCTTGGAGGATCCTGCTGTGATTTATGTCGGAGAGTGTTTTGCCTACGTTCTCCTCTAGGAGTTTTATAGTTTCTGGTCTTACATTTAGATCTTTAATCCATTTTGAGTTTATTTTGGTGTATGGTGTTAGGAAGTGTTCTAGTTTCATTCTTTTACAAGTGGCTGACCAGTTTTCCCAGCACCACTTGTTAAAGAGACTGTCTTTTCTCCATTTTATATTCTTGCCTCCTTTGTCGAAGATAAGGTGTCCATAGGAGCGTGGGTTTATCTCTGGGCTTTCTATTTTGTTCCATTGATCTATATTTCTGTCTTTATGCCAGTACCATACTGTCTTGATGACTGTGGCTTTGTAATAGAGCCTGAAGTCCGGCAGGTTAATTCCCCCAGTTCCATTCTTCTTCCTCAAGATTGCTTTGGCTATTCGAGGTTTTTTGTATTTCCATACAAATTGTGAGATTATTTGTTCTAGTTCTGTGAAAAATATTGTTGGTAGCTTGATAGGGATTGCATTGAATGTATAAATAACTTTGGGTAGTATACTCATTTTTACAATATTTATTCTTCCAATCCACGAACACGGTATATTTCTCCATCTATTCATGTCCTCTTTGATTACTTTCACTAGTGTTTTATAGTTTTCTATGTACAAGTCTTTTGTTTCCTTAGGTAGATATATTCCTAAGTATTTAATTGTTTTCATTGCAAGAGTGAATGGAATAGTTTCCTTAATTTCTCTTTCTATTTTCTCATTATTAGTGTATAGGAATGCAAGGGATTTCTGTGTGTTTATTTTATATCCTGCAACTTTTCTGTAATCATTGATTAGCTCTAGTAGTTTTCTGGTAGAGTCTTTAGGGTTTTCTGTGTAGAGGATCGTGTCATCAGCGAACAGTGAAAGCTTTACTTCTTCTTTTCCAATTTGTATTCCTTTTATGTCTTTTTCTGCTCTGATTGCTGTGGCCAAAACTTCCAGAACTATGTTGAATAGTAGTGGTGAGAGTGGGCACCCTTGTCTTGTTC